>NC_072459.1:20940554-21028054 GCF_027596085.1 Anoplopoma fimbria | reverse complement strand
TAGGATCCTCCTTTTGTGGGACTGGAGTCAGTAAGTTGAGTCTGCCTGTGCAGCCAACCAGCCATGTCCTTCCACTCCATTCCTGGGCTAATGACACATGTGTGATCTCCCCCTGAAACAACTCAACTTGTGCGGAAGACAGAGACATTTCCCCAAACAATACTTCCTGAAACCTTTCATTTAGACCATGTGACACATATGCAGTGTAGTGAATCAGCCTGCATTCGACATTCTGCATGTGGTGAATGTTTTGGGGCAAAATCAGTTAGGTGTAATGCTGTTACAGATGGTACTAAAGACTACTCGTAGATGTACAACAGATCTGTTGGCGTCATATTTCACCATTTGTTAGTATGATTCTTGTCAAATCCCTATCAGGCCATCAGGGCCCGACATTCAATACGATTCAATTTATTTTATATATCCCAAAATCACCAATTTGCCTCAGAGGGCTCTGTACCTAATAAATATATATGGCAGACGTTGGATAGCAGGAAACAGTGCTTTACTGTGATGTTATCTAATGTCCAGGACAAAGGCTTTGTGTATGGTTTACTGATTGAGCCAACAGTCTTGTAATATCTGCCACTCTTCTTGTGAGGGACAGGTAAAGCCGATGGAGGCAGAAACTGAAAGGGTGGCTCCCGATTCAACCAAAAATCGATAGTATATAGTTAAATAGTTAATGTCACTTGTGGTAACTTTCTAAAACCTTAATTTTTCGTTTGAATACATCTGGTATGTGGCTGTGAGCGGTGTTTGTTTGAGTGTATTGCATGTACAACTTTATCATAGTCAGAATTTTAATTTAACTCAGTTAACCGAGTTGTGATGTGTCTGGGTCGGTCGGTCGGTCCGTCTCTGGGGTCTGCCCCGCCGCCTGCTCCTCCGACCAGTCTTGTCTTTGTTCAATGGAGATTGTGGGCAGTCTCTTCTCCAGTGTCCAGGTTTGCCACATTGGTGGCACATGAAGCCTTTGGTTGGGGGTGTGTGTTACAAAGTCTCACCCTGCTGCCTCTTCCTGTCTTTTCCTCCACGCGCTCTGCCTCTGTCTCCTCCTCCATCTGTCATGCCTTGATACGTTGTCAGCTTGGCCTCTTCAGGTTGGTGCTGACGAGGCTAAATCTTTGCTTGTTGTCTGTTGTGGAACTGCTCCTCAGCTTTTAGACCATGTTGCAGCATGGTTACGAGGTCTGTAGTCTTCAACGTCACACCACTCTCTTTGGCTTTTGTTCCAATTACGTGCTCCCTTTGTCACCTCAGCAGGTGCGGCTGGTTCTGCTTTTGTGAGAAGGGCGTAGGTTTGGAGCTCAAACAAGCATGAAGTTGAGATAACAGCAAGTCAGGAAAAGGATGCATTTGTTTGGTAGCGAGTTCTGCTTTTACAAAGTCTGCATGCACACAATATTCAGAGTCAAGCGATACAAGTTACATCTAAAAGAACATACTGATAAATTGGCACATTAGCGTTAGCATTAGCAGATTCTGATTCATACCCGTGATATAGACGTTCATACACACTGCATGAACTTCCACGTTTCTAATCGTTGCCTGCAGGTACCCAGACTCGTGGTATCAGGACATCACCTCCAACAAGAAGTTCTTCTCCCTCGCTGCCACCTTCAGAGGAGGCATCGTGGGAATGATTGTGGCCGAGATCAAAGGCCGGACCAAAGTACACAAAGAGGTATGACGTTCAGCCCCGAGACACAGTTGCTCTCACAAAACACACACAGCTTTGAAGATGAACTCTGTAGAAATGACGTCACTGAGTGTGTCGTTAGTTCTGCGTATCCGCTCTCAGTCAGCTTCCGTTTGGAAATGTCCAAAGTGAAATAAATGCACATTGAAGAATCTATTTTAAGTCTGCATATTAGATTAACTAGATGCCCCCTGACTGAGTTATACTGTGTTATTACCTCATTAAGGTTAAGAAATAAGTGATAACAGGGTGATGAGAGAAGAGCATAAACAATGAGGACGATTAAAGAAAGAAAAATTTTGCTTTCATTTTATCACAAATGTTCTATCTTTTAAAATGAATCAGACTACTAGTCCTGTGTCCTGTTCTGAATTTGGGTATATGTAAATGTCTGACATGTCTAACATTTCCAAAGTCTAAAGCTCCTGACTATCATACTGTGCAAAATGGCTGTATGAAGTGGTGCTAGTAAAGTCCTTAAGGCCTTTACACAACGGAGCGGCGTGACAAATAAACAACACAAAAGTGCAAATTTCTCGCCTGCCAGTATTTCACATTCAAATAAATCATGATGGCAGCTGGTAAACATTTCCTGGTAAAGGTTAAACATTTACACAGTGGATATTTGTTTAGTAGTTCTTCAAGGTTGTAAGAAGTAATAAAGTTTTCCGTCTTGGTTCGGACTACTGAGCCTAACCCTAGATGACCAAACTGAAACATCCTTTTGAGTCAATTTTTAAAACCATTTCCTGAATCGAATGTAGTTTTTAATCCAAAATCTTGATGTTAGAAGAAAATTTTAAATTAATGCACGATTTTCTGTTTGTGTGTGTGTGTGTGTGTGTTCTTTCTAGGATGGAGACATCCTGGCCTCCAGTTTCCCTGTGGACACACAGGTAGCCTACATCCTGAGCCTGGGAGTGGTCAAAGAGTTCAGGAAACATGGCATAGGTACCTTTCTCTCTCACACTCACACAAACATGGGTATTGGAGGACACCGCTTTTGACACTTGCTCAAACCTGTACGACAACCCCTAAATGCCTGCACAACTTTTGAAACCCAAGGGAAGTTGTTCATTGTAGTTTTACCCGGCTTATACAATGTGACTTACACTTTCTGAGGATAAGTTTATCCATAAAGTCATCCTCGTCCAGAAATCCAATTAGAAAATCGTAGAAAAACAGACACCTCTCTTGAATTCGGAACTGAGAATCATCACCTTTTCTTCCGTATCAAAGTAATCCACAGACAGTTGCCTGTTCATCCCCAAGTACAGTTGAACAGGAACCGTTAACAGCTCATTCGTCATACTTTTAATGGAGCCTGTTTGCCAAAATGTTAACCTCTATAGGCTTACAAAAAACATGGCTCAAGCAGTAGACAGATGTCCAAATGATAATGGATGAGCGAATTTAAATGTATAGAAATGTTCATATACACTGGTCTAGCCAATGTGACAGGTCTTCATCCACTCCATACTATAGATTTAAATGTAAAAACACACATCAGCTGACAGTGGAGCATTCAGCATCCTGAACGTCTGGTTGTTGGCTAATTCCTGTCATAGCCGTAGATGGTGATACCATTTAAAGTTTCTCATGTCCCATGGGTTTTGCCTTGCTCGACCCACTTTATCATGCCGCTTTGAGAAGTGTTTGAAACTTATCTATGTAGCTCTGAGTTTGCATTTTGTTCAAAATACCTCTAGTCATAGGTCCAATAATCGGCTAGGATTAAAGGTGCCACCTGTGCTGGAGAGCGACTGGAAAGAAGGGAGACTGTATTATTTTGGCTCTTGATCTTTGAATGACCTGCAGATCAGACTCAATCTAGACTCCCTCACCTCTCCAACCAGTTCTATTTCATCCTTACTGAGTCCTTAACAGTCCTTAACACTGAATATCTTCCTTCTCGCGCACACGCAGGTCGAATCTTTATATCAACAAAGTCACGTGTGACCTCGGATGACCCCAGCCGGGTATAAATTCCGGTGTGATCCCTGAGATCAGTCCTTTTTCATCTTCTCGCTTACGCAGGCAAACTACCATGGTAGTATCAGCTTAAGCTAAAGATTGTCTCAATTAAGATTTCTCGAGCTTGTCGATTGTAGCCTTGTGACCACTGGTCAGAGTTGCGGATCTCTCGCCCTCCAAAGGCTGCAACAAGTTGTCCCTCTTAGGAGGTAATGATGTGTTCGCCGTTCGGACCATTGAGCCCCGGACCGACGAACGCTCCTATCTTCGGTCATCACCAGTGTGAACCATCTTCATTTGTGAACATCAATAGGTGAGATCGATTTACATTGTTCTCTATAACATCAGTTTCACTGTTTGTTTAGTCTCCACGATTGGCAGAGTGCTCTCGCTCAAGCTAATTGAGTGGCGTGCTAACGAGAGCTTGTCCGCTCTGCTGGCTCTGTTAGTGAAGAGAGTGTTCCCGCTCCCCTCTCACTGTAGAGTTGTACACTGTCGCGTCCGGCTTCACAGTTAACAGAGTGTCCTCGCTCAGGCTAACCTGGTGGGACGCTAGTCCTAAAACGTTATTGACATTGTGTACATTGACTTTGTAACATTACTGCTCTCACAATTAGAAGAGTGCTCTCTAACTAATTTAACAGCTCCTGCCATAGTGAGTGGAGTGTCCTCGCTCCCCTTTCACTGACGGACTGTTCTCTGGCCTGTTTCCACAGTAGCAGAGTGCTCTCGCTCGGGTTTACTGGTGGATGTACCAACATTTGCAGCGACTGTGCTAGTGAAAAGAGTGTTCTCGCTCCCCTCTCACTGTATAAACTGTTCCCTGCCTGTTTTCTTCACAGTCAGCAGAGTGCTCTCGCTCGGACTGACTTTAGCAGCCCGCATCAACTAGAGTCTTGGCTATGTTTAACCCTCCCGGCTGTAACACCTGTATGGCTCCTCTTCAGCCTGAAGACGGCCATGACCTTGCCCCTCTTGGTTTGGCCTCGAGCATCTGAGGGAGGGCCTCTCAGAGGACCCGTTCATGAACTGCAGCATTATGCCTCGTGCAGTAAGGGCTGCTAGGCTGACTGAGTTGGAACACCTGATGGGTGATGTTGGCCTTCCCCTGTCAGGGCAGTTAAATCCAGCCCAACCTATCCAGTTTAAACGCGGCACTCTGAGGCCGCAGGGGCTCCTTCCAAGCGGGCTAAGTCCGGCTTGCTGTCTTCTAGAGTGGATCTGCTGAGCTAGCCCAGATGAAGTCGCTTCTCCTGACCCTTCACTCTGGTGCAGGGAAGGCTAAAGCATCAAACCCACCCTTGGCTGAGCTGGCTCCAGAGGTGGACATTATCTAACTGGCAGCATCAGCCAATCTCTTTACTGAGTACAGTGAAGAACGGTCTTCACAGGCTTCTGGGCCTGGTTCCGATTCTTCAGCTCATAGTTCTTCAGATGGTTTACAAGACAGGCCGAACCTTGGCAGCCATGCAGGATGTGGCAAAATTTGACCTTGACCGTATGCCAGCCATTGAGCCAATTGCTTCCCTCATAGTTTCCCCTGAGGAGACTCTAAGGCCTGATGCTAAGTGCCCTCGCCCCCTATGTCGGGTCCCAGATTACCTGCTTTCCAGGGCTTATGTCCAGGTGCGCATGGGCTGCATGTTGAGCACAGCAGAAGTGCTTTATGCCGTTTCCAGAGGAGAGTGGTTCACGTCTGTCGACTTGAAGGATGCCTATTTCAATATTCCCATTGTGCCTCACCACAGATAGTTTCTCCGTTTTGCCTTTCAAGGCCGTCACTTTCAGTTCAGTGTGCTTCCGTTTGGGCTCTCCCTCTCCCCACGAGTGTTCACAAGGTGCGTTGCGGCTGCCCTCTCCCCCTGCAATCGCAGGGCATGAAGATACTGCCGTACCTGGACGATTGGCTGATTTGTGCGCCATCCCGGCTTCAGGCGGCATAGGACATGGCTCGCCTTCTCTCTCACGTGGACTGGCTGGGCCTCAGGGTGAACATGGAGAAGAGCTCCCTGAGCCCCTCGCAGCGCATAACCTTCATTGGTGTGGCCCTGGATGCAGTCACTATGAGGGCCTGTCCGTCGCTCCAGCGTGTGGACGACATCCTCCAAAGCCTTCCCCTCTTTCGAGGTAGCAGGCGGTTGCCCCGACAGGAGAGACCTCCTGTCTCAGCTAGGGGGTCGGATCTGGCATCCTGATCCCAGCCGCCTTCAACTGTGGGTCTGGCTGCTGGAGGGCCCGACCCCCTGCTGATTGGCTGTATAGAACCAGTCAGAAAGACTGTTCTTAACGCGAGAGCGCCATCTACCCGTCGCCAGTACGAGAACAGGTGGAAGTTGTTTTCTGACTGGTGTGCGGTTCAGAACAAGGACCCAGTGCCCCGTGCCTGCCATTCTTGAGTTCCTGCAGTCCCTCTTAGATAAGGGCCGGTCTCCCTCTACCCTGAAGGTGTACATGGCTGCTATTTCATGGGGGCATGCTAGGGTCGACACAGTAGGGAGCCACAGGCTGGTGTCCCTCTTCCTAAAAGGGGTCCTGCGGTTGTGTCCCCAAAGCGTGCCAAAGGCTCCTGCATGGGACCTACCCTTTGAACCCCTGGCAGAGGCAGAGCTGAGGTTGCTGTCGGCCAAGACTGCTTTTCTCCTTGCCATCACTTCGGCAAAGGGTGTGGGCAAGCTACATGCCCTGTCTGTGCATTATCTATGTCTCAGGTGGAACTCCGATGGTTCGGGTGTCACTTTGTGGCCTAATACAGCGTTTCTCCCAAAGGTGCTGGCAGGCTCGTATTTCAATCAGCCTATCCAGTTGCACAGTTTGACTCCCCCATTAGGAGAGGATAGGTCAAGGCTGCTGTGCCCTGTGCGGCCCCTCAGAGCTTATGCATACGGCAGTCGGAGCAGCTCTTTGTCTGCTATGGCGGTCCTAAGAAGGGCTGTTGGTGGTTCGAACCCCTCTACAGTCAACATGCCGAGGTGTCCTTGAGCAAGACACCTAACCCCAAGTTGCTCCCCGGGCGCTTCTTAGCAGCCCACTGCTCCTCCGGGATGGGTTAAATGCAGAGAATTGTAATTTCCCCATTGTGGGACTAATAAAGGCTTAATTATTATTATTATTATTATTATTATTATTATTATTATTATTATTATTATTATTATTATTATTATTATTATTAATCTCTTCTGTTTTGTTGTTTTGTGTTTTATTGTCTGACGTGTAACTTGGATCATTGAAAAAGAGATTTTATATAAATTGTTTTTTATCTGGTAAAATTAAGGTTAATAAAAATGGAAGTTTCAGAGTCCCATGTCTAAAAAGCATGAAAGGAAAAAAAATAATAATTTACATTAATTATAACTTGCGGGTCATGTCAAAGAAACCTTTAAGTTACAGTTGCTTTTAATAATGGCCTGTTAATGGCAAACATATATTTAATTCTCCTTTCTACCAATCCAGGCTCCCTACTGCTGGACAGTCTGAAGGAGCACATCTCAACCACGGCTCAGGATCACTGTAAGGCCATCTACCTGCACGTCCTCACCACCAACAACACTGCCATCCACTTCTACGAGAACAGGGACTTCAAGCAGCACCACTACCTGCCCTACTACTACTCCATACGAGGCGTCCTCAAAGATGGATTCACATACGTGCTCTACATCAATGGGGGTCATCCCCCCTGGACGATATTATATCCTTTTGTGGAAGCAGGAATGAGGAGACACTTGCTCATTGTTATACAAATACTCGTATTTCCACACATATGTGCCGCATGTCATGTCGTCTGTGTGGATGTTCTTCAGCATGAGCGAAGATAACAAAAAGTTGGCAATTTTTCACAACTGCAAGTCTGAAATTAAGCCGTGGAGGAACAACCTAAAAACGTTAAGAGCAACAAACTTATAACAACAGACAATAGGAAATTAAAATGGGTGCATCTATAAACATGAATGTTCCACTTTTTCTTTAACTTCCTGTCCCACTGATTATATCCAGCACATTGGTTCCACCCTGGCCAGCCTGAGCCCCTGCTCCATCCCTCAGAGGTTGTACCGGCATGCCCAGTCCCTGCTGCGCTCGCTGCTGCCCTGGTCCAACATCGCCTCCAAGACCGGCATTCAGTACAGCAGAACAATGTGACGACGACATGGTGGGTTGGGGATGTGGTGACAGGAGCATACTTTTGTAGCTGACAACACAACTTTTGTTTTATCTATTAGTGGATGTTTGATTCTCCTCTTTGTCCCTTTCTTTTTTTTTGCAGGAGTGCAACCGTTTCTCATCAGTCTTCCCCTGTACACACCCAGATGTACGTGCACACTCACATCCTCATAACGGCGTTCCACTCCCTGTGTTTGACACAGGACTCAGGTTCAACCTGTGTTTGACCGCACACATGCTAGAATATTATTCCCGATTTTCCAATATGCGTATTGTCACTGTTCCCGTAGGTCCGCTAAACAGGGTTGTCGCGTTGCAATATTGATGATTTTACACTGATGGACAGGTGTGATCTGGTAAAACCACGGGATCTCTTTGAACGATTCTTTTACAATACTACCCCGTATATACTACAACACTATCCCATAGTTACTAAAGTAACCTGTGTACTTGTGTATGCTAAAGTCGAGCAGTGTCGGATCCGCTTTCCCCCCAAGGCAGCGGAACAAAGCAGAGGACCTGTTCAAATAAACCACGGACGGCAAACACAGGTCGTGGTTTTGGTGTGAAAAGGGTGTTACACACACACACAATGGGAACCCGACAGAGACTAAAGGTTCAACCCTGCCTCTCTTCCTGTCTCCTCTCCTCCTGTCCACCACTGTCACAGAGACTATGTATAATGTTTGTATATTATATATACTAAGCTAATATATAAATGTATCTCTATATATGTCTGTTTTATGCTGTCCTTAGGCTTTCAAAGATTACCCACCCTGTCCCCTTGTTATGAGTGTAGACTGAATCCAGAGTCAATTCCACTTAGTAAAATACACTCAAGAACACGTTAAATTTAATTGGTCCTTTAATCGAGCTACGCTAACAGGCTGGAAGTGTAGAATAAAGCAAATTTTACGCAGAAAACTTTGGGACACAATGTAGATGGGTTGATATATTTAGTAGCAATTTCAAAAAAGGATTCTTCCCTTTTGAAAATTCACAATATATTATGTTTTGCTGTGTGCAATAACTGAACTGGGATCTGCACTCGTGACATTGGTAAAGAATCTTGTGAACATGTTATAGCATGTTTCTCACATATCATGCAGTTCTGTTTGAAAGTCTTGCATAAAAATGTGATCAAAACTCAGCATTTCTACACCCCTTGCAAATGTTTTTAAGAGGGGGAGTTCCTCGGGTCCTTATTTTAGAGATTTTTTAAATGGCTGCAGCCCTGTCCCGTCTGCTCCATGGCTGTAAAGTTGCTGCTAATCTAGAGGAATGTCCACTTGTTTGTCCCAATCTTTTTAAATACAGCCAAGATCAGATTTTTATGCCTGTAGTAGGTATGAGAAAAAAAAAGTAATGCTCCCCCAAAACATAAGTCATACACACCTCATCGGCCTCCGTGCATGCAGGTGTGTATGTCTGTGTGAATATTTATGCACACGGGGTCCAAATTTATTACCCGGCAAGTGCCAACTGTTGGTCCGCTCTGCCCGCGGAAAGAAGAATGAGTAAAGTTTGCCCGACATGTTGACTGTGAGTTTGTCAGTGAGTAACATTGTAGTATCTCAACTCTTTTGCCTACTGTTGCACCTGATCCAATGTATCAGTCAGTAAGCAAGTAGATTTGATACATGACACAGCACTGTGTCATGCTGTGCCCTGTGCGGGCAAAAATGTGCGTTTGTTGGAAAAAAAAAAAAAAGGTGAAGGTTTCTCGGGACAACCAGTCCTGGGCAGGTAACTCAAAAGTAAATTTCAGACATTGTGTATGCAATAAATTTGTTTCATTTGACTGATTGTAAAGACTGAGTCAGTGTGACTATCCCTGCTGTATGGCTATTTTACTATCATTATTATTTTTACATTTTCATTGTGATTGTCATATAACATTGTCATAAACCTGAGCCTTGTTTTCATTAACAATAACCCAACTGTTTGTCTTAAGGGGGCACTCCAGTGATTAAATATTGCGCTTCCATGCATTTGGTGGAACCTGAGAGATTTAATGATAGAATAATTAAAAGCAAGGCAGCATAGAAGCAAAGGTTTCTGGGTAGAACCTCAGCCCGTCAGAAAGAACCTGTTTATCAAATGATGTTGTATACAACTGTTTTCACAGACAGAATAGTACTCCTCATGATAAGTAAATGGATTTAAATGCGTAAAACTGATGGAGTGCCCCTTTTAAATATATTGATAAAGGCTTCCATTGTGTCCTCACCACCTAAAATATCTGGTGCCACACAGACATAATAGCAGCATTAGCATCCTGCCAAATAATATATCTCAAGAACCTCAGCACTTATAGGGAAGACATTTGATATTTATTTTCCATTAAATCTAGTTCATTTTTTATATTGAGTGCATATGAAGTAGCTTTATTTGGTCGAGGACCATGAAGGTTTTTCAGTACATGATAGTGTTTCAATTATGGGTTAAAAAAAAAGAAGAAAAAAGCAGGTTTTGTGTTAAAGTTCAACAGTTGGTGTCAGCTCAAACATACCTGTTTGTTACTTGTTCTCTACATTGTAAATGTTAATTAACCGAACTGCTCTTGGTGGGGTCAATTTGAGGAACGTGTTTGTGGCTGAAAGATCATTTAGATGGACTTTTTTCTCTTCTCCAACCTTTAAGCCAACCTTAACTTCCAATGTTAAGCTGCCTTTGGGAGACAAAACACGGCGCCAGATTTTGGACCTATCCTTCAGTTTAAAATGTTGGATATCCCAAAGAGACAAATTCACATTTCAAACTGGTCTTAAAACAGACACTGTGCCAGACACAATTTTAGCTGCTTTTTGGAATTGCAGTGAAGTCACTTATATTTAAATTTATTTTTCACAAGGTGTGTTTTTCTTTCTGTCGCCTCACCTCTGTACATGTGAAGGGCATATGGGAGGTGGTTATATCTCTGGCTCACCCTTTTGTTCCTGCTGCTGCCTCTGCTCTCTTTGTTTTGTTCCTCATGAGTTCCACAAAAGGGACCAGCAGTCTCTGGTGGTGATAAAAGAGACCAATTAAAAAAGGAATTCTACCATAGTCATTGCTCATTTGCACAGCTGCATTATTTCAGCTGCAATTATTGGAGCTGGGCAATGTGTTTTTATCTGCGTCACATTACACGCAGTAATTGCTAAACTTCTATGTCACCGTGGAAACAGATTTACATAAATCAGTAAACAGAAAAAATCCAAGCTCCATATCTTTCAGCTTTTATGCAGTTATGTCTCCCTCTGCTGAATGAAGGGAGGTGCTTCACGTGAACCGTGCCACCTTTCCAGTTCTACCAGTTTATGTTTAAGTAATGTTCATGCATTCTTGTTAATGCCACTCCTGGCTCAAAATTCAAGCAGCTCGGCTTTGTTTGATGGCTTGTGACCATCCATCTTCCTCTTGATCACATTCCAGAGGTTTTCAATGGGATTCAGGTCTGGAGATTGGCAGGGTCCTGACAGGGTCCTGATCTGGTGGTCCTTCATCCACACCTTCACTGACCTGGCTGTGTGGCATGGAGCATTGTCCTGCTGGAAAAACCACTCCTCAGAGTTGGTTTCTTCCAGGACAACTTTGTACTTGGCTTGATTCATGCGTCCTTCACAAAGACAAATCTGCCCGATTCCAGCCTTGCTGAAGCTCCCCCAGATCATCACCGATCCTCCACCAAATTTCACAGTAGGTGCTGTGGCTTGTAGGCCTCTCCAGGTCTCCGTCTAACCATTAGATGACCAGGTGTTGGGCAAAGCTGAAAATTGGACTCATCAGAGAAGATGACCTTACTCCAGTCCTCTATGGTCCAATCCTTATGGTCTTTTGCAAACCTCAGCCTGGCTCTTCTTTGTTTCTCGTTGATGAAGGGCTTTTTTCTAGCTTTGCACGACTTCAGCCCTGCCCCTAGGAGCCTGTTTCTAACCGTCCTCGCCGTGCAATTCACCCCAGCTGCCGTTTGCCATTCTTTTTGGAGGTCACTTGATGTCATCCTACGGTTGTTGAGTGACATTCGAATGAGTTGGCGGTCATCCCGGGGAGTGGAGAGTCGTTTTCGTCCTCTGCTGGTCAGTAGCTTTGTTGTCCCTAATGTCTGCTGCTTGACCTTGTTCTTATGAACCACCGTCTTTGAAATTTTAAGGATGGAAGCAACCTGACGCTCACTGTATCCCTCTGCCAGTAAAACCAGAATTGAACCCTTCTTTTCCTCACACAAAACTTTTCTTTTTAACTCTTTTGGAATGGTCATTAGTCACTTTTTTTATTCCAATTACTTTTGAGGTACTACTAGCACTGTTTCTGCCATCCAGCTGGTCCTATTACAAGAAGCACTGGTTTTTATACTTTTCTTCATTAAATAAGATTGAAATGCTCTAAATGACAATATATATTTTTTTCATTTGGGAGAAATGTTGTCAGTAGTTTATAGAATACAAATTCATTTTACTCAAACACATACCAATAAATAGTAAAACCAGAGAAACTGATAATTTTGAAGTGGTCTCTTAATTTTTTTCAGAACTCTATATATGTGTGTGTGTATGTGTGTGTGTGTGTGTGTGTGTGTGTGTGTGTGTGTGTGTATAGATAAACATACATAAAACGTATGTAGGTAGGCTTTGTTTGACTGACAAAATGTTACAATAACATGACTTGACTGTATGAATTTGTTGTTCTTCCTGGGCAAAAAGCAGACACAATACTGTCCTGACGATTCCTGCTCGTCCATTGGTTGTCCTGCTTCCTGTGTTTTGATAAAAAGCTCCGCCCATACCAGAGATTGGAATGGGCACCTGTCTCTAGGATGCCAGTGCCACCGGCTGTCGACTTTCAGCAATCACATCAGCCAGCCCAAGCAAGGAAACCTGTGAACAGGATGCCAGTGCTCCAATTTCTTCATTGCCGCCCTTTTTGGGCCACCTCAACTTTGCCTGTGCATTATTCCCCAAGGGCGACCCTCTGACCTGCTATCAACCGCTTCTTCCATTTCATCACTCTTGGACTTTTTTACACAGGAAAGTTCAAAACCGTGCTGAACTCTGACTCTGGCTCAACCTTCACGCTAACTGTAACAGGATCACCTTCTTCAACGATGATCAACTGACTGACCCACACATAATCCATCTAATGCAATGTTAACTGAAAACCAATAACGTTTTTCCTCACATCATAGAAATATAGTGATGTTTTAATATTTTTTAATCTTACTATTAATCACTTATTTTATATATTTAGGGGCTCCCATACATTTTGTATCTATCTATCTATCTATCTATCTATCTATCTATCTATCTATCTATCTATCTATCTATCTATCTATCTATCTATCTATCTATCTATCTCTATCCATTTCCATCCATCCATCCATCCATCCATCCATCCATCCATCCATCCATCCATCCATCCATCCATCCATCCATCCATCCATCCATCCATCCATCCACCCACATTATTTATCTCATTAGCACGTAACTGTCTTGAAGGTACTCCCAGAATTCTCAAAAAATATTCTATCCACTGCATAATAAAGAGTTTGTATTGACTTGCCACGAGAATTCATTTTTTCATTATTTTCCTGGCAGAACTGGGGCTTTAAAAAATTCCTTGCCCTGAAATCATGGCCCATCTTCTATTTGAAGGCAGTATTGGAAGAGTTGCGTGTTGTAGCTTGTACTTACGGTACACTGCGTGTTTCTTGAGGTCGCACTGTAGCGTCCGTTACGGTAAAAGAGGACGATACTGTGGCTCTTGTGTGGAAGCCGCAGTCACGCCCATTCAGACTCAGCGTAGAGAGAGGACGCTGCCTTCACTCCGGGACATTGAAGCTCACATCCGACGAGACAGAACAACAAACGCTAAACTCAACACAAAGTTTTCTTTTCTTCTTGTCTTCTTGTTTCTCCGGGTCGAGAATCCATTTCAGCGCTGAAGTCGTTCGAGGAAACGAGGTGAGAGATGTGCTCAGACACAGAAACTGACAGCTTTGACACCGTGAACGCCACATAGATAATAATAATAATAATAATAATAATAATAATAATAATAATAATAATAATAATAATAACTCCCTGAGCTAAGTTCATTTTTATCACAAGCTCGCTGTCGAGTTGTATAGGTCTTTTTAAGTCAATTTTTAAGTGTGCTATATAAATAAAATCCATTATTATTATTATTATTATTAATTATTTGTTCAACAGAACGTTAACAATTATGTTTTGTGTTAACCTCTTCATGAAGTACTACCCTGAGCCTTCCTCGTAGCATTTATTATATTCGTATTAGTTTACTGCACTCAGTGGTGTATAAAGTACCCAAAAGCCAAACTTGAGTAAAAGTAAAATGACTCCAGTAAAAGTGAAAGTCACCTATTAGAATACTACTTGAGTAAAAGTCTTAAAGTATCTAATATTTACTGTACTTAAGTATCAAAAGTAATTTTCTGATATTAAATGTACTTAAGTATTGAAAGTAAAAGTACAAGTAAATGCTGTTAATAAAAAAGCAAAGGGTTAGAATTTTGAGAATTATGAAGTTTATTATTTTAAGTGCTGTGGCCACCATGACCAAGGACAAGGAGGTACAAACAGAGACAGCAGCCTAACATACACCATGTGTAGTTAAACTAGAAGATCAGAATAGGATAAGTGCAGTCTGCACTTATCCTATTCGTAGTAGTTTGTAGCACTTATTGTATTCGTATTAGTCTGTTGCAATTATTGTTTTCGTAGTAACTTGCCTCTGCACTATACTTTTGCTCTGGCTTATGCTTTAAGATGCTTGTTTAAGAAAGGAGATGCACTTATGACTTCTGGTGACTAGTAGTTCTCTTGAATACCTATGTTGAATACACTTCCTGTAAGTCGCTTTGGATAAAAGCGTCTGCTAAATGACTGTAATGTAATGTAATGTAATGTAATGTAATGTAAAAGTGGATAATGTGGTTGCTGTCGAGGTTGTCCAAGTCCACTGGTTTCCATGCTCTTCCTTCCATTACGGGTTGTGTTTTTCCTGGCTTGTTTCGCTTCATTTGGAGCTGGTGGCAAACAAGCAAGCACAACAGAAAGAAACACGAGAGATAGTGTGTGTGTGTGTGTGTGTGTGTGTGTGTGTGTGTGTGTGTGTGTGTGTGTGTGTGTGTGTGTGTGTGTGTGTGTGTGTGACGCTTTCATTCAGAGACTTGAAAAGGTTTTTTCTCTCAACACAAACCTCTCATCTCGAGTTAATGAAGTGCGCTTAAGAGATGTGGGACGTTGCTAGTACCTGTGTGCAGTGTGCACACACACACAGGGAAGAGGTGTGTGTGTGTGTGTGTGTGTGTGTGTGTGTGTGTGTGTGTGTGTGTGTGTGAGGTGGAGGGGTAAGCCCTTGTTTTTTGAGCCCTGGTACAGGCCTGTTGTTGGTTGAAAGAAAAACAAAAAAACATCAGCTGTGGGCAAGGGATGCTGAGTGAGTTGATGGTTGTGTTTTGTGTCTCGTTGCAGACTTCCAATGAAGGGGGGGGGGTCAGGATGTGGCTGGCTCTAAAAGGTTGAGGTGCCCACCTCCCTCCTCAGACCAGCAAACAGATCAGCAACAGAGAGATTCACAGGTCTGAGCGTCCTCAGCTCCTGTGTCCTTTAGCTAGAACAAGTCCTTTAGCTTGTTCAGGGGGCTGACTTCAAGGCTATAAATCAAATTATATTTATAATTCTGCAGTCGTGTAAACAAATACGCCAACAAGGCCCTTTTTTGGATTTTAAGCGCAGTGTTCTTCCTGTTCACACGGATACTTTGCTTGAGTGGCTTTTGGTGACAGAAATTATTTTTAACCATTTAAAATAACGACCAGAGGCATTGAATTTGGAGGTAGCCCCCCAATGACGTGAAGAGCAAAACAGTCTGTATAGACCAGAATGCATTGCAGCCAGAAGACATCCTATGCTGGAATAACGGGCACGAGTGTGATCAGAATCAGTCCAATACTGTGCTCCATTCCATACTACATACTATCTGTATGCAGTGTGTATGTGATATACTTATCCGAATAGTATTTTGTCAGCTAGAAAACATAAAAATAAACATACTTTAAAGTTTTATTCCATGCACGATTCATCACACTGTCCGTCAAACTGTGCCAATTAAACTTCTCTGTGAGACGGCAAAATGTTTTCCCTAACATGCTTTTGTTTTCTGAGGTGTTCCTATAGCTGTTTCACAACTCGTCCGCAATTTTTTTAAATTTTTAAATTTTTCTAGCTTTGAGCAACTCCCCCATTTCCTTTGAGCGTTGCATTGTGGGAGAAGAATGTACATTAACGGCCCACTTGTCACTTGTCGTATGACACATACTCAACATTGACTTTGCAGTATGGATTCGGGACGAAGATCTGATTTAGCCGACCGATCTGAGGATTCAGACTGTAAACAACCCCCGTGTTAAAACAATGTTTACGTTGTGTTTTTCCATCCATCCTACGCGATTAGCAGAAAATCCAGATACGGTCTTCTTGGCATCCTCTGCAAAATTGACGTCCTCACATATTTGTCCACTTCACCACCATTAATACTTGTTGTCATCTGTGCAGTTATGCCACTTTAATGGCTCAACATGGTTTTTATGACCTTGCATTCTTACAACTGGGGGGTTGGGGCTTGTTGTGAAGGTCTTACGTGTTGTTGAGCAATATGATCTGCTGTAATAGTCCCCTGTGGGCAACAAAGCCATGAGAGAGAGAGAGAGAGAGAGAGAGAGAGAGATTTATTAAGAGTGAGGGAAGGGAAGGAGAGGGGGTCCGGAGGGTCAGATGCTTTATTGAAAAATATTTATTTTTTTTAGACCCAAGCAACAGCATAAATCTCATTCCAAAACAGGAAGGGGGAATTATCTGCTGCTTTTCTGTGTACAAGACCTGGCTTGCTGTCAGATAGTTCCAGTTAATCCCGTCTTCTTTATGGACCTGGCTCTGTGCTGGTGGGGCCCTGTCATGCTGAAACAGGAAAGAGCCATCCAACTATTGTCTGAAATATGTTTGTACGCTGTAGCATAAGATTTCTCCAATTTTTACACTTTGTTTTTTGTACAAATTAAACAGAATACCTTACCTTTGAACATTGCCATGCTAGCGGTTTCGCCCCCAGTTGTTGTGCTAAGCTAAGGTCAGCTAGGCGGTGGTTGGCTGTAGCTTCAGATTTATCGCACAGAATAGTGCCGATATTCTCGTCTGACTTTCCGCAGGAAAGCTAAAAGGTGTATTTACCAAAATTGTTGAGTTTTTTTTCTTGATTAATTGGCTAATCATTTGGTTGATCGGAATTACCTTTTTTGTCAAAACACCCCAAAATATTCAATTTGCAATTATAGAAAACAGAGAAAAGCTTCAAATCCCCACATTGGACCAACTGGAGTGTGGTAATGTCAAACATTTTTGTTACCTAAACTATAATAAGCTAGAAATACTGACTCGCGGTTGTATGCCTCCACCAACCAGTCATGTTGCTGTTTACATCCAGGTCTGTCCAAAATGTCACCACCTCATCATTTTATCCTGTTAGCCATTTGTGTGAAATTGTCATAATTAACTTGTGAATTCTTGGACCTCCAATTTCGATTCAGTTCAACATTGACTGCAAAGTGGACGTTTGTGCCAAATTTGAATACATTCCCTGTGAATATAAACGGCTTCTTGGAGAGAAAAATATATCGATAACGCAGTGAGATCAAACGGGATAAAAGGGAGTAAGTTATGTTGTTGTGGCTCGTCCGCATTCATTCACCTCTGTAAACTGTGTGCACAAACCAAATGCATGTGCATGTATTTCCCTGTTGGTTGCCTCAGGGGGAAAATTCCACCTAGTCGCCCTGAAATATGACTGGAACGGCTTCTGGAGGCTTTTTTCTATGAAGCTTATGCTTTGGGAAAACAAGCGTGCGGAGACATCGTCGAACTTTGCATGTACAGAAATAGCCGCTATGGAAACGGGCCTCAGCAGCAATTTTGTGCGCTCTCCGTGTTAGCAACATCAACCATCATGGTTGACTTGACTTTACCCTACCTTTAGTTTGTATGCACACAAGACACCGGCTAATAGAAATCCCAACAGGAAATCAGAGGCTGTGTGCTGTGTTAACTGGTTGATTATGCAGTGAGAGAACAGTCTCTGTGACGAGTGAGCAAGCAGCTTTTTCATTAACAGTGAAAACATGTTTGAATTTAAAGTACTAGTAAAATGAGAATTACATTTTCCAAGTTTTGACCATGTGTTAATTGTTCACTTATCTCTTGTTATCTGCTATATATATGTAAAAAATATCAGTATCAAAATCCACGTCAGATCCCTGTCTTTTCTCTCCCCTGTAAAACGGTTTCAAATGTTTGATGACTCATACTGCACTGGGGTGTTTAAAAAAAATAAAAAATCATCCAGTCAAATGAGACTCTTGGCGACTAGATTCTCACAGCGGTGATATAAAACTGCATTTGTGGATCATCGAATTGTAGAAAGGAACGTTCAAGGTTCAAGGACCATTTATTGTCATTATGTAACACAGGGATTCACAATGGAACTCAGTTGTAGCCTATCAAAAACAGTAGTACATTACTGTTGTAAATTTCTTTTGGGATTTGCATCATTTGCATCATAAGGAAACTGCAGCAAAAAAAACGACTCTCTGGGGAGGTAAGATGTCCGACATCCTCAAATTAAAAATTTAACGTGAGGAAAAACATTGTCCATCAACTTTGGCTGCATTTGAGCACCAAGCATCATGATGTAATCACAGAGTCCACCTGCTCTCGTCCCACCGGAGTCCTGCTCTCTGTCCTGCTGTCCGCCCATCAAGTTCAGCTTGATCTGGGGGGAAAATGGATCCAGGTCTCTGTGAAGATGTTGGCTCAACAGTCATAACCCTTCCTCTGCTTTAATCCATTTTATTCTTCTGCGACCAGGCATCAAACAGCCAGCAGTAGGCTGGGTGGTGGAGTAGCCTCAGGTCCTAGCTGGGTTAGTTTAGCTTCCATCTTGGCTCTCCTCCCGGGGGCAGTTTGGTGGCGTTTGGTCCAGAAGGTCTGGCTGGTTGGTCGGCCGTTGGCGGTGATCTTCTAAAAGTGAGCTGCACATAATCCAATCCCCACGAAAACACAAAAAAATCCATCAACTAATAAAGACAAATGTAGCAAAATAACGGCTAACAGCTAACGGCTGCAGCATGTACATGCCCCGCTGTCGCCATAGCAATGTGTGTTTGGATATCAGTGGGCAAAATCTTTGTTTTCATTTCCGAGACAAAGCGGCTGAGGTTAAATTCATACAAGACAAACTTTGGTTTCTTCCCTGCAGCCCTCTATTTGCCATTTTTTAAAGATATCAGGGAGCTTGCGTAACATACAGCAGGAGTTGAGAGATTGCTTTACTGCAAGATAATATTAAGATGTCTTAATATCTTTTCTCCCGCAAGGAGAGCAGTTCTTCAGCTTTAGTGTCAAACCAATTCCCAGTCATCTCTACAGTTGTGTTGTATGTGGAGCTCACAAAAGTCTCTCAATAAATCAATCAAATCAGCCCTTTCAAGGCTTCCACAATCAATGCTTAGCATGGAGGTGCAAAATACACAAACGACAACATTAAACGCTTGTAAATTAACCCCTGTAGCACACACTCAGAAAAAGTGGTCGAGGTACCGTAGCCTAGAAGTGCCAATCTGTGGAGAAATTGCCGGGTCATGTCTGTGTGTGTTGCCCTTTATAGTTAAACGGTTCTTCTATTTACTACTACTACTACTACTACTTTTTCCTGATGCAGTAGGTTTGCATACTTGTGGACATAGTAGACGACACAGTTGGTCAAATTAATTGATTAGTCGATTGACGGAAATTGACTCAGCTGTTTTTATACGTTACAAAATATGAATTTCGGTCATTAGCGGAGTCTTTGAGTGGAGATGCCACTGTTGTGCATGTGATTTCTTGTGTTTCTTTGTGTAACGTCTCTTTTTGGAGCAGAACTGCTCAGCTGTAGCTCTGAGGTTTATTAGCACCAGAGGTGTCGTATTACACTGTGAGAGAGAGGGTTCTTCACGGTAAACATATACACATGTAGTAGATTAGAACAGAGCTGTGTGACAGTACTGCAAAAGATGGGGCAGGACACACACAAGATCAGGTTTCATTGTAATATGGATTGTGTGTGGGAAGCTGCATTTGTTTGCCATCCTGCTTTTCTGTCAGCCGGAACAACACAGAACCCGCAACCACCATATGAGAATACCTTAATGGAGTCGTACCCTCTATTTAAAGTGAGCAACTCCATTTTTATAAAGGCGTCCTCATCGAAGCTGCACCTAAAGTGCTACATTTTAAATTCAGAACACGTTTATGATGGAGGGATAGCCTTCACATGGCTCTCAACGTGGTGATTGCTAAGCTGGCGGCTGGAAGCTCACTGTGCTTACAGTGCTAATTTGAACAGTTTTTAACCCTGGAACATGTTTTAAAAGATGCCACAGTCCTCTAGGATGTACTCTCTGGAGTATTTGTAAATCCTAAAAAATTGGATTACCGTATTTTCCGCACTATAAGGCGCACTTAGGGAGGGAACAAAGCGAGATGGCCACAGTTAGAGGACAAAATTGAACAGTGGGTTATTGAACAGAGAGCAGCAGGTAGAAGCGTCTCTACAGTCTCTATTCGACTGAAGGCAACAGCGTTAGCACGGGACATGAATATCAATGACTTTCGAGGCGTTCCTTCTTGGTGCTTTCGTTTTATGGAAAGACGTAATCTCTCCATCCGCACACGAACTACCGTCTCGCAGCAACTGCCAAAAGATTACCAAGAAAAGCTGGCCACTTTCCACGCATACTGCAAAAACAAGATCACTGAAAAGAAGATCCGGCCAGAGCACATCACCAACATGGACGAGGTTCCCCTCACCTTTGATAGTTATTGTGAACACGTTTAATAAAGTTTGACTGACTGACTGTTTTGTTTCGCTTAATGCGCCTTATAGTCCGGTGCGCCTTATATATGAAAAAAGATCGAAAATAGACCATTCATTGACAGTGCGCCTTATAATCCAGTGCGCCCTATAGTGCGGAAAATACGGTAATAACTTTTAATTCTCACAGATTACACAAGTTTCCTCATAAATTTACAAGCGGTAAAACATATACTTCCTCAATGCAACATATTTAGAGGGTTTTGCTGCTACAGTCTTACTAGGTCTGGTATGACCAGTTGCTCATGGTAGCTAATGTAAGCTGAAATACTGAGTCAATTCTTTTCATGTGATGCAACTGTTCAATTTGTTTTTATCATTTAGATTTATCCCATAATGTTCACTTGTGGCCTCATTTGCAGTGTCCAAAAGTTCGGCCCTTTTTTTTGGTCAAAAATGTCACTTTTAGCACTGCGACCCAGACGTTTCTCAAACATGAGACTGATTTGGACTTGACTGTAGGGTCATGACTGGAAAAGTGTTGAAACCAACGGGGTCAAAGGGCAGAAATCCTTAAGCTGCCGTACTGCCATACAGTAGGAATAAGAAAGTTTATTGTTGTTTACAGCCTTTTTGTGTAGTTTTATTTAGTTTTTAAAATATTTAGTGACCATCCTTCTTGTCCATGATCTTGGAACCTGAATGGTTTCGACGCTTGCATATTGTTTATAGGGACAGTTGTGGGTTGAACTGCCGCTGGTTTTGTCTTGGTCCTCCCACCCATCAGCACTGTGTAAGAGGTCACCTTGACTTGACATGAGTCCACATAGAAAAAGGCAATCATTTCACAACCCATCACCACTGTAGGAAAATGCAACTGGGAGGCTTGTTTGCACATTTTGAAATTCAGTAAAGAAAGTTTTGAAAGTGAAACATGGAGTTGATCTGCTATAGTTTAAAAATGGAACAACTCTTTGAAATGACTGTTATTGGTGCTCTTCTGCTCATTCATTGTTCAGTTAGGATCATTAGTACCTTGTTTCATTCTTGGCCAACACAATGCTGAGGAGAAGAGAGCAGCCTTTGTCATTTTTTACTCGCCAGCTGCAGTGCCTGATGGGAAGCTCTGTTGTTGATGCTGCTGTAACAGGCGCACTATTGAGTAACAAATGAAGGGACCATGTCTCTCTCTTTTCTCTCATCTTTTCTTTTCGTGTCTTGTTCTTTTCCTTTGCCTCAACTCTATGTTTTTCACTCTCATTTATTCCAATCACTTATCTTACTTTCATCAACCAATCAAGTCACCAATCACCAATACTTTTATGAAACCAAATCGCAGCCTCAGCTACTGAATCCTTTCCCCTCTGTGGTGATTGTACAGGATGAGACAATCACCACAGCGGCTGCTTCCTTTTTCCTGCTGTATCCAGGAAGACTGGGTGGTGACACCCTGAGGAGAGGGTGAGAATGAGGAAAACGAGGAGAGAGTAGGAGAAGGGAAGTTGGTTTATTGTACATTGTCTTCCTCGAACTGCAGCAAAGATAGCAGAGCGTCGTGCTCGTTGCATCCTACATTGCTGTTGTTGGACTGTCATTGAGGTAACTTGAATACAAAAAGCATCACGGGTCAGTCTTAATGGCAGAGTGTAGAGAGAGTGTGTCTAATATCCTCCACCATACAAGCTGGATAAAAGAAGGACATGCTAATTAGCAGCTATTATGAATTTCAGCTTTAAGACCAGAAGCTGGTTTGAAGGCCAAAGAGAGTGTGCTGAAGAGCTTTCTCTCTTCGTGTAACAGGAATCATCTTGCTTTGTTTGAAGTCTGCTCAAAGGAGTTAAATTTCCATGAACTCAAAGGTTAATTTAAAAAAAAAAAAATTGTTTGATCAAAGGCCTTGCTTTGACTCCACTACTACTCTTCACTGAGAGCACCCGTATGAATAAATCACTAGTTCGGATTAAATTAAACCACCTCTTTTGATTTTTATGTATGAAATGAATCATCCTCATCCATGGACTTGGAACACATAGATCGGGCACCCAAAGTCCCAGAAAACATTTTTGTTTTCAATCATCTTATATATTGATGACTAAAGAGGTTTAGTTTAGCCTAGCCTTCCACTTAGGCTAAGCTATTAAACCTTCTCTATGTTTCTTGCGGTCAATGCGGAACATCTGGTCGTTAATACTCATTGCGATCAAAGCGTCATCAAGAACAGGCCCCTTCTACTTTTTTAGTCTGACTGACATCCATTTGCTCTGAGCCAATCACTGCGATGTGACCTGGGCGTTGTAGCAAAATCTTGGAGGTGCATGGGTCAGTGCTCAGACCCTCCAATGAACCTCGAGCAGACGTTGGCCATGACGCATTTGCACGATATCGCCATCCGCATCGCACCGACCGCTCTTAACCACAACTAGCATGAAACCGGTTTTAGAAAGATGGATGGAAAAATTTGGTTTTGGCAAGAAAGGATCGGACAAATCCGGGAAAAACACAAACTCGGAATGGATCGGGGTTCCGAGGTGGGCAGGAAGCCCTTGCCAGGGGAGAAAAGACGCATACAGACTCTCCCAAGAGTTTTACACAAGACTGATCCTTTCCAGCCATTACCAGTAAATGGTGATAATTTATTTAGCATTCTGCTAATCCTAGCAGCAGCTTTGAAACTTTGGCTTCGGTTAACGTAATCTCTGAAACACTTCAACGATATTGTAAGACGCAAAATATGACCGTCATTTTCAGGTTGCTTTGCATCGTAGGCAGCATTTGCCAATGCTGAAATAGCAACATTAAGTCATTGTTAAAAACAAAACAAAAAACTAGCCACCAACACTTGCTAGCAAGCATTAGCTAACGCAATAATTATTCTTTTCATGCGACTTCCTGAGCAGGTAATAGTTACTCTCAGTGGAAGAGAGTCAATGACGCATCTCTCACAACATGTCACAATCACAGTCGCTAAGACGTACTGTAAACTCCCATATGATTTATATTTGGAACAAGCTGGACCCCAGTGTTCTTGAACAGTATATGAAAATGGACGTGACACCGGTGCTCCTCATGTAAACAAGTGCGGGGACAGAGGCCGCTGCTGTGAAATCGCACTGTGTGTATTCAGACCTCAGGAATATGTGCATGATTGAAATATGGGACGGATTCCGCATTGACGCACTTCGGAGGGTGAGTCACCAAATTGTAGGATAAGGACCATCTCTTGCCTGTCACACATGCACATCACATTTAGCCTTGCACATCCATTCAAGAGCCACACACACACTCACACACACTGATTTCCAAGCACACAGAGGGCTCAATGTAATAGGTTTGTGTTTCAGGTTAATGCCTTCTCCTGGTTTATGTGTTTAAAGCAGCTCCTCTCATTCTTTGTGTCAGCAAATACTCTTTAATAACCTGCCTGGAGCTGTTAACCACTGTTAACAATCATTGTTTACAACTACTTAACAAAGTTCAATCACTGGGCGACAATCAGCGGCAGAAGCTCAAAGTGCTCTTTATTGGTGAAAATGTTTATGGATAAAACCGTTATTTTAATTTTAGAATAATGGACGTAGTCACAAGTCGCCACTCATTGGTTTTTGGCCATCTCTATCTTAGTTTTTGGCCGCTGCCTTCTTGGTTTTTCTGCCGTCAGCATCTCGTTTTTTTTCTTTTTATGGAACCAAAAGTGAGACGAGAGGGTGGAGCTAAGTCCATCCAAACGCTGAATAATATTTTTTTTTTAGGACACCAAAACGGTTACTTAACTTTCATGAACTGAAAACACTGTTAAAGGTTTAAAATAGGAAACGCCGACAACTCCCAGACCAGACAACACCGTGGTAGTGACCTGTCAATCACAAGGTAGGCACGCCCTAAATCATACTCCGCCCTATGGTCTATTTTTACTCTAAATGGACCATCATTTACTAAATGAACATCATGCTGTATTGAAAACGACCTACAACTAGAGATTGAGACCATAAACTCATGTTTACAATGTTCACTGAGGGAATAAATCAAATCAGAAGACTCATTTTCTCATAGACTTCTATACAATCTGACTACTTTTTGCAACCAAAGGCGTCGTCCCCTGATGGACATTAGAGAGAATGCAAGTTAAAGACATATCCCGCATTGCTTCACTGTTAAAAAAAACATATTTTCTCATTTTGGGCTAAATTGTCAGAGGGAGGTAATTAAAACTAGATTAAACTAAGTGAACTAGCTGCTGGCTGTAGCTTCATATTTTCTGCTCAGAGTCAGAGTGTTAACAATCTTCTCATCTAAAGGGTATTTCTCAAAATGTTGATTTCAGCTTTTAGGTAAAATAATGTAGCGGGGATTTTAGAAACATCCTCTATTACCTGGAAAAGGTTGTTGCCCACAGAAATATAAATAGTAACATAAACATATAATTACAGGAGACCCTCCTCTGACTGTCTCTTAAATCTGTAGTTGCTCATATTCAGCTCTCTTTCCTTCCGTTGCCTTTGTGTCATCTCGTCCTTGTTGACATTTCATCTCTGTTCTGTTTTCCTCGGAGGCGAACAAGGAACTGAGTGAACGTGTGAGAGCGAAAGGACAGAGAATCTAAAAGGCTGGCAGAGAAGAAAGATTGGGATGATACAAGTTTCACTTCCTCACCCTATTTTCTCACAACATTAGCCCAGTATAATGTACCACTTCCTGTGTGATGTCTCTTTATATTATTCTATTCTATTCTAAAAAAACCAAGTGTTAACCACATATTAACCCTGGAGCTTTGAGGCAAACATCCGTCCATTTAGTACAGGAGTGGCAGCTTACCACAAATTGAATCAAACTGCCTTTTAGCCAATGGGGATATGAGGAAAAAGAAACCTAAAGATAAAGTCAGACAGCCAACAGCCGAGCAGTAAAAGACTGCAGCAACGACAGCCCACTGTGCTATTGGTCTATGGTCTGATTTAAAAAAAATTGGATTTCCTCTTACTCAGCAGTAGGAAATGCTTGGTTTGCATGGTGTCCGTATCAGCTGAACTCTGTTAAAAAAACAAGGAAAAATCATTGTCTAAAACATTTTTGGACTCCAAGCATGTCCAGTGATTCGGCAAACGCATAATACTCCAAAGGGTGCGTGTTTAAGTATTATTTAAATTCTATCCAGGTATAGACCCCTCTTTTTTACAACCCCAGCTTCTCACAGAAGTACATCTGAATTTCTTATCATTTTGCAAGATTTTGCTTCAGAGGCATCTTGCCGTCTCCCGCACTGCAGTACCACTCTCCACCGGAAGTATCGGCATGAGCGCTGTTTTACCAAAGCAGCTGTTAAATAAGTGATTTTTTGGTTGAAAATATAAAGTTAACAATCAAAGAAATCACATAAACTGAAGTATAGGGGACAGCAGATTACCGCTTTATATTTCAGTTTTTAATATTAATTCATTTTGGCCCAAGCAGTTTCATGACATTTCCCGCCCCTGTCACAGAACAATCATGGCTAGAAGTAGAGAGAACTCAAAAATGTCTCTTGTTAAAATGCAATAAATCATGCAAATGAAAAAAAATGCAAGTTGAATTTCTTTGATAATTTATTTACAAAAATTGGCAATCCATGGAATCTCTACATACAAGCTGTTTCCAAGTTGCCACAAGTGTTACCAATGTTGGAGGAAAAAATTGAGGCTCCACATGCATATATATATTGAGCTATTCATATTTTTACAACGTCTCCCGTCTGTGCTCTGTGTTTAGCAGCCTGCAGTTCAGTCGAAGTTTCATAGAATTGATGTCACATGACTGTTGGTCTCAGCCGAGTCAATCATGGCTTCCTGGTTCTGCTGAGGGGCTCAGAATTCAATGTTACAGTATCTGGTTTGTGCAAAAGGTTTATTTGGGGTGAGATTTTAAGCGACAATCACAATTTTAAGCTTTGTTTTGGCTGCTTTTTCTGATGGAAGCGTTCGTCACACATGATGTGTTCAGTTTCCGTGAAAGTGAAAATCTTACGATACTGATGTTTATTACAGCTTCTGGCTACAATAAACAATGTAGTTTGGCGATTGTTTAAAAAAACATGCTTTTCAATCCCTCCGGTTTTTTTTGTTAAGTGCGTACACATTTTATTAGTAAAAAATATATCATTTTTAAGCTTCATCATCTGTCGTCTATCTTTTGCTATTCCTCACCGTCAATATATGCCCACTAAAAGTGCTTGTTGTCTGATTAATTTTGGAAACAGCACTACAGTCAAATAAGACGATTTACCTTTCCTCGACTAAAGATCTCTCTGGGTTTTAGGACAGATTTCTTTTTACATATATCCATAATACAAAGTCGCTACACATACAATCACTGATATAGAAATGTCAAGGACTTTCCCTTTACAAATTGTAGTCCTTTTCTCTGTGAATGCGGCTCTAGATGAATGGATCCAGTCTTGCAGAAAGTGCCGACTGAAATTCTAAACCGGTGAATGGAGTCCGTAAATGCATTATGCAGCCTCTGCAGAGACCATGGTCATACAGAATAATGGCCTCATCACATTGTGTGGTGAGAGCTAATGTAGCCATGTACACATGCACGTGTGCGTAATCAGGTGTGTATGTGTTAGTGTGTGTTAGTGTGTGTGTGTGTGTGTGTGTGTGTCCCACTGGTCTGGTATTTGCTGTATCAGCAGGGTCCCTGGTCAGTGTGGTGATTGGAGAACACTATCATGGAAAATTCCACAGTACACCGGCTGTGTGTGTGTGTGTGTGTGTGTGTGTGTGTGTGTGTGTGTGTGTGTGTGTGTGTGTGTGTGTGTGTGTGTGTGTGTGTGTGTGTGTGTGTGTGTGTGTGTGTGTGTGTGTGTGTGTGTGTGTGTAAGGAATTAAAATAAATACAAAAACGCCATTCATTTGCGATTGCCGTGACTCTAGATCAACTGTTGTAGTAGTGATAATTATTGATACTGATATTACAGCTGATTTCATAAAGAAAATAGCTTTCTAGAAGTTTTTACCCTCCATTCTTCTAAATTTTTTCACAATAACAATTTTTATCGTTTAACTTGCGTTCACATATATAATTCACCACTGTGAAAGAGTTTATGATGAAAATTTAATTTTATAAATCTCAGCATGGGGCTTCAATTTAATTGTGCGTACGCTATCCATACTAAGGGTGCCACGTTGAGGAAATTTCCCCCACCGGATAATAACAACATTATAAACTAATCTAATTGAATTTGCCTATAATATAATCTGTGCAAACTCCTACAGGCCCTCATATATTAGTGTACATCAAAAGACGAAGCCCTAACTGTCATCTAGCTAAACTTGAAGAAGTCTCTGTCCGTCCGTTGTTTTAATGAGAGAGTATAACTCAACGTTCCCCACGAACACACGTTTGAAATCCTTGTTTTCTAAACCGATTGGTATGTGTGTTTGTGAGAAATCCTTCTGCCTGTGTTTACACAGATACACATGTGGGTGTCAACTTCTACAAACGCACACATTGGCATGTTATCACATCTGACTTCCTTTTACAGTCCCTCTGTCCTTATCTTCCAGGCCCCTGCTCGCTTATCTTGTCCTGTTTTGCACCTCTATAGACTCAGCTTTTCTTCTTGCAAAAATAGAGTCTGGGCTAGTTCCAATGCTAAAGGTGCTTTTGCATGACTAATTAGGTTAATTTCTTCTCAGCTACTGCTGGTTTCAGTTTATTAGACTACAATCGAGAGCTGAAAGAATTCAACTTTATTTATACTTGCTGTAGTGAAGCAGGCGGAATCACGTGTCTGTCACAAATAGTTCACTAATAAAAGCCATGTTAACATGCCTGGAGGTTATACAAAGAAGGCCTATTCATTTTTAGATGCTTTAGAAATAGGAGGTCTTAAAAATTGTAATTTGAGTAAGTATTTTGCAGCCAAATCAAATCGTTTACAGGATATTCAACGTTCAGTGTAATACTTGACATGTTCCTTTTCAGGGCTTGTACAGAGACAATAAAGTAGTCCATGAATATGAGATGTTGGTTTATAGATAATTCCAATCCCTCCTCGTCCTTGTAAAAGTTGATGCATGGCTTTTGGCTGGTTACACCTTCAGTCCATAGGCATATCTATGAGTAACACTCTGCCCTTTACTTTAACGTCTCCGTTCATGCTCCGAGCTTGCGCGCCGTCTGCGGAGGCTCGAACTACGTCGCCAAATGCGAGTTTAAACAAAGCTGTAGTTGAGCAAAATACATTTTTTTAAGTCACGCAAATGTGAGATATTGCCAGGGTTTTTTCTTTGTCATGTATGACAGTTTATTCCTTATACAAGGAATTTGAAGGTGGCACTTTGGACTCACCGTGGACCTTTAAAAACATTCCCATGGTTTACCAGGAAAATAATGAAACGTTTCCGCTCTTAGTGGCCTGGGTTAGATTGTGTTGAGATTCTGAGTAACATTGCTGCCAAACTGTTTGGCAACCAAATCCTTTAATGTGCACCTATTGCGACCAATTGCTTAATAACAAACAGCGACTTAAATCCAAAAGGCCATCAAAGTTATTAATTAAGTCCGGAGTTGATTTTTCTCAATTTATTCTTGAATAAACCGCTACTTTGAAAAGAAGTAAAACTATCTATACAGTGTGCTTGGGGAAACTCAACAGCCGGAATGTGAAGTACAGCGTATGAATTTTGTAGTTTGGTAAAACAACAAACATGGCAGACCGTCACTCTGGCCCTTTTAAAAGTAGCAGGCAGTATAGATTTAGGACCTGACAGGCTAAATCTGTCCTCACCTTGTCATGTTTTCCGAGCCTCCCTCATGGATTATCTCTTGCTTATCTTCCACTCCTCCGTTCCGTCCTCCCCCTCCCTCCCATGCTCCATCTAACGACCCCGTTTTTCTTTCAACCAGCTGTTTTCTCTCTGCGCCTGTTAATGATTTGTATTTGCTGTATTATTCAGATCCCTTCAGTCATTTTAAATCAGTAATCATGAGTGTGTTTGAGTTGATTCACATCCCCAAACGGCTTGTTCCCTGTGTGTGTGTGTGTGTGTGTGTGTGTGTGTGTGTGTGTGTGTGTGTGTGTGTGTGTGTGTGTGTGTGTGTGTGTGTGTGTGTGTGTGTGTGTGTGTGTGTGTGTGTGTGTGTGTGTGTGAAGTGTGTGTGTGTGTGAATAAAACTGTGACCTGTGTTAGCACTGTGTGTGTGTGTGTCCTGTGAGCCCTGCTGCTCTCCTCCAGGAGGACGTCTGCCGCCCAGAGAGGCCGTGATTACATTAACCATCACGTCTATTGGGTTAAGATGGATCAGTCGTTTATAATATGTAGCCAGGCTCCTACTGTTGGCAAACGACTGTATGAAGGCTGAGCAAACCGTCCTATCACTTGAATAAAACTGAGACCTGCTCAGGATTAGCACTCATCTGTGAACAGTTCTGTCCTGGCGAAAGATAACAGTGCGTTGTTTCCACCCTTTCGCGGAAGAAAACGATCCTTGTACATTTTTTTTAACTATTTCAATTTAGTTTCAAAGTCAGAAGGCAGTTGATTTCATGCTTGATGCAAAAAACAAAAAGTCAGAAAACAAGTTGGTGTTAAATGAGCTAATCGATCCTTCGCTAAGTCCCGCCCCTCGAATTCAAGACTGGCCAATCTTAGCGTAGCATCGGCCAGCTCTGACCAGGGTCCGACAACTATCCGGCTCTGCTTCATAAACTCTCATACATCGTTTTCTGGATAGCTGCTACCCCAGTAATGCATTTTGTGGATTTGGAGCTAGCTGCTGTTACCCTGAGTGGTTGGATCAACGTTTCTAAAATGTTACGTTTCTACATAAAAACCTGTAGAGCTAACATAAGCAGAGTATATCAGCACAGAGGTCTTCTGTATCCATCACCAGGTTTATCTTTTACACTGTGATCTGTAGCTTTAGTTTCTGTCTTTATCTTCTTAACCAGTACATCCTGGATGTCACCTCCAAATGACAAAAGCTTTTTTGTATTCCATAAAAATGTAATAATATTTTTTCAGTTAGTGACAGTGTGGGCTGTGACAGCTTGACGGACTAGCAGCAACTAACAACAAAGGGGCGGGGCTTAGCGTAGGGTCAATTGTACACAGCTTGCACAGTGGAATCATTTAGAACAAGAGTGTGCATCCGGGCCTTCGTGAGGCTTTGAGATTAATGCTAACATTCACAATGACAATGCTATACTGGTTATGTTAAGCAGATTCACAGTGTTCACCATCTTAGTTTATTGAGTTAGCATGCTAACATTGGCTAATTAGTGCTAATCACAAGGTATATTTGGGGCTGATGGGAATGCAGTTAGTTTTGCCCATATTTGGTCATAAACCAAAGTCTCTTACAAAGTAAGATTTTGACCTGATGATGGAGGAAGAGGAAATGTTAAGGGATCATTTTACTTTATCCTATGAGGACCATGACAGCCATGTTGAGATATTTGTGAACCAAAGAGTTGGACCAACCGACAAACTGCCCTACGTGTTGCTTAAATTATCTTTGTTTTTCATTCGAACTCACGATTTTAACATTACTGGTACCTTTAGTAGTCTAAAATCCTGTCTTTGGAGACCTAGAAAATGGAAAGCACTGACGTCCAGGATCTGACTAACCTGCTCCTTCTTCCTCTGTCATTGTCTCCTTTCATTATGTTTGTCTCACCGCCTCCCTCATGTTTTTTTCTCTCCTCTTTGAACAATATATCCGTTACTGAAAGTCCAATCAATGGAGGTTTTCTTTCCTGCCTTTCCCTAATTGGTTGACATAACTTGGGTTGTCATTACTGATGATGTAAGCCTCGCGCCGAGGTGAAAGAGAGGACTGTTCTCTTCGTAGCAGCATCGAGGCTCGGCCCTCAAACTGGTGTTGCCACGGTAACCAGGGTTCTGAGAATGGCTCCAGCGGGTCACCGATTCAGTGTTTGTTGTGTTTCTGGGGTGACGTAGAGATGGGGCTTTTCAATAAACTGAACAAAGACGTGTTTTTGAAAGATAGTCTTGTGTGTGTGTGTGTGTGTGTGTGTGTGTGTGTGTGTGTGTGTGTGTGTGTGTGTGTGTGTGTGTGTGTGTGTGTGTGTGTGTGTGTGTGTGTGTGTGTGTGTGCTTGTGCATTAATGTTTGTGAATAATGTCTCCACAATTAGTTCGAAGACTCTTAAGTATCCTCTCCGGTCCTCCTCCCCCCAGGTGTTCAGCATCTTCTTGAGTGACGCTCCTTCCTCCCGGCCCTTTGACTCCACCTCCTCTGCGATGTCATCTCAGGCCACGCCCATCCAGGGATCACGCCCAATGACCCCTCCACTGACCTCTGCAAGATTCCCACAGTCCCCAGTGTCACCAGGTAAAGGCACATTATTTTAAGTGATGTTGGGCAAATGTACAGCACTGTACCGTAACCTTAAAGGGCCAGTCCACCGATTTTGAAAATACCTTAAAATCTGTGTACTACTGAGCTCAGGAAATGGTTGTGCAATATCGTTTGTGGATGTGGCGTCTCAGGAAAAAAAAGTTGAGCTTGAATTTAGACTTTTACAATACAAAGCCTGTGTTAAACACTGGAGCGTGATTTTTCCATCTAGTAAAAAGGTGCTATCAACTTGCATTATGGGAAAGAATCTAGCTCTTTCGGAGTTCATAGTAAGCCAGATATCTCGGCCAAAGCTGCTACAACAGGACTTCTTGCGCCTCTTTTTAAGTCCCCCAACTTTGTATAATCAAATTCAGATTCACCAAACTATATAAGTAAACAAACTAATTTAACTATAATACACTTATTAAATACTTTGCATTGTTAAAGATCAGGCCTGTGGTTTCCAACCTTTGTGGCTTGTCACAGTGTTAGCTAGCTGTATATAACGTTGAAACTAGCTACACCTTGAACTACTACAACGGAAACTACACTAATTACATTATTAACAGTCACAGGGAAGAAATGTGTACTTTTATACTTTGAGTACATTTTGCTGCTAGTACTTCTGTACTTTTACAGGATTTAGGAATTATTATGCCTTGTTTTGGAGCATTTTTTTTAAATTGTTGTATTGGTACTGTAACTTAACTGAACAATCCAAGTACTTCCACCATTCATGTGTAATCACTATACAGGTAACTTGTCTGACATTGTTTCCTGGAAGTGTAGCACAGAACCAAACCGCTGTCCTGCCGTGTGTTGTTTGTCACAATGTAACACACTGTCCTCTTTCCCCCGTCAGAGTCCCTGCGTCCTCCGGCCTGCAGACACAGAGACCGCTCACCTTCCCCCATGAGAGGCTACCTCATCCCCAGCCCCCTGCCCACGCGCAGAAACAGGACCTGCTCAGCGTGAGTGCACACACTTTTGAGCCTTTTATGAGCACTTTGCAGACTTTGCCCAAGGGAATTACCCACAATTCACAGCAACGTGACGTTAAACACAGGGTTACCGGTGGAGTATGATAATAGATTTACACAGAAACATTAGGGATTGAAGATGAAATGTAAAAACACACGAGAAAAGAGATTATATCAAACACCTAATTATTCATCAGACATTTCATTTCGTTATTGAAGCTATTTCGACAAAAAGCGTTGATAGATTATTTGATGATTACCTCTTATCTTGTGAGGCAAGAACCTGGAGATGTTCAAACCAGGGATTAAAACGTATAAAATAAATACCCACCATTGTACATAACATGTTATAAATGTTGTCGTGGTAACGTGACATGTCGCAGCATAATGCCGTCCTGTTTGTATTTACAGCATTTTGAGCCCTCGTAGCCTCTATTTCCAGTAACAGGTGGATCGGTGTCGTTTGTTGATACACTGACATAGTAGCACGCTCACTTTTTTTCTCTCTCACCCTCCACCTCCACTTCCTCCACCCTCTCTCTCTCTCTCTCTCTCTCTCTCTCTTTTTCCCCCGTGCAGGACGGCCCGTGCGTCAGAGGGTCCAGCGTTTACCGGCATGTGTAAATGCTTCTCCCGCTCCAAAGGCCACGGCTTCATCACGCCATCTGACGGCGGCAGCGACATATTCGTCCACATCTCGGAGTAAGTGTGTGTGTGTGTGTGTGTGTGTGTGTGTGTGTGTGTGTGTGTGTGTGTGTGTGTGTGTGTGTGTGTGTGTGTGTGTGTGTGTGTGTGTGTGCCATGTGTGTGCCATGTCTGTGCTGTGAGGATGACCCTGTTTGTATAAACGTATCAAGGAAACAAAATAATCTATTTAAACTAACTATGATGTGTTCTAACGACTGAATGAATGGATAAGGAGAGGGCTGCTTTAATCGCTGAACTCAAACAATGTCAGGGTCCGTGTGGGAGTAGAGGGAAACACACACACACACACACACACACACACACACACACACACACACACACACACACACACACACACACACACACACACACACACACACACACAGGAGCGACACTAGCTGCAGGAGTGTGTAGGAGGACAGCAGAATATCTGATGACCTTCCCGGCAGTGCCTTTGTTATCAGCCTCAGGCTTTGAAACCGATTACAACACAGCTGCACACAGTTTACTGTAAATGGAAATTAAAGAGTTGAGTTTCTAACTTCCTTTAAAAAGTTTGCAATAGGACTTACCCAGTATGATGTATGTTTTTAATGTTTGAAGGGCTTTCATTTGTGTGCACAGTGAGAAGTGTTGACGTCCTCTGATTGGTGGATTTTCCAGAGTGAGAAGGCTTCTATATGTGTATGGTTCTCTCTGTGAACTGATGGAACTCTGCCTGATGGTCTGAGGATTAAATTGAGCAGTAATGATCAGTGTTGGGGATTCTTTTTGTTTATGTGAATGAATATATTTTCCATCTGTTGCACAAAAACATTTTTTTCTTAATCCAAACAAAGACGGAAGCCGCAACTGACATGTCTCCTTGCGAAAATGTTTTATTATCTTTAATATTCTTGTTTATTGATGCTTTTTTCTAATATGTATTTCATATTTTCATACAAAATATTTTGATAATATTTTGCCTGTGTTTTTACAACAACAACAACAAATAAAAAGGTCCTTATGTAATTTCCGGTTACCTGGATAGAAAATCCGGTCTGCTTAAAAATATATATATTTTTTTTTTACTTATCATGCAGCAAGCTGAATTTTTCCCCTCCATGCTGTGACCCAATGTGAAAGCATCAGCAGTTTAACTACAAAACAACTTGCTGTATCTAAATCCACCGAACATGCACGACCATTCCAGCACCAAAACGGCAGGAGGACACAAACAAATTGACCCCAACTACGGTTTTGCTCCCACTGTTTCATAACCTGTAACTTTCAAACCTCTCCCCCTTTTCTTCCTCCAGCATCGAGGGTGAGTATGTGCCGGTGGAGGGCGACGAGGTGAGCTACAAAATCTGCTCCATCCCGCCCAAGAACGAGAAGATCCAGGCGGTGGAGGTGACCATAACCCACCTCAACCCGGGGACCAAGCACGAGACCTGGTCGGGACACGTCGTCAGCAGCTGAGCGCTGTTACCTCGCCGGGGAGGGGGTGGTGGGCATGGAGGGGGGCTGGGGTCAGAGGGGCCGCGGAAGGGGGGAGGGAGGTATAGTTGCAGAGTTACTGGATAATGGGGTTGGGGTGGATTGGAAGAGGAGTAAAGGAGACATGGTTTATGTGCTGAGGGGACTAGTAAAGGGTTAAATCAGAGGGACATATTAATCATCCCATAGTTCACTTATGTTGAAACGTGGGATGGAGTGAATTACTAAACTTCGGGAGAAGAAACAGCTGGTTTGACTGCTAAATGGATAGATATATGATTACGGTGGAACAGATGTTTATCATAGGAAGACATCATAACAATAGGTTTCCTGCTTAGATGTGTAGACCCCCCCCCCGTGTGTTGACGCATTGTTTCAACTTGTACTTTCACTTCAGCGGGATTCATTCATTTCCTGGAAAACTTCTTCTTGGAAATTGAAATTTGAAAGGGTTCAATCCAGCATTTGAGAGTGAACAAGTCGGGCGACATGGGGGGGCTGATGTGCAGAGCGTTCCGTTCTCCAGCACCACGGGGCTCGTTTTTTTTCTTTCAGGTGTACTGCGTGTGCCTACTTCTACCCAGAGGACTCAATGCTCTGTTTGTGCCTACTTATACTGACCTCTCATCTGTGTTTCATCATGTGTGGGTGGCTAAACGAGTGAATTAAAGCTTTTTCAACCAGAATGTCTCAGTGGATTCCTCTTTTTTTTTTTTTTTTGCGGGGATGAAACTCTTTGGTTAAAGTCTTAAGCAAAATAAGTGAACTTGGCTGGTGTGTATAAAATGTTGCTTGTGTTATTGCATATGGCATTCATTTTAGCAAGGATGTGAGGTTTTTTTAAATATTTTTTTGTTATTATTTAGGAAGTACAACTTCAGCTCCTATAATAAACTCTCTAACCAAAATACAGACACAACAGTCAAAAATGTCCTCCATTGAAACTACAATTTTGATCCCACGTCCATTGCAGCAAAAAAAATATGCATTCTATTATATCAGGCTTTTGGATCTAGAGCCATGGCTGCAAAATTGTAGATTCTACTATTTTCCACCACATTGCACACATTTTCTCCTGTTATCCCTATGGGATCAAAAACATGCTGATTTGTGTTTATTGTAATTGACAGATCCCAGACTGGAAAAATAAATCCCCCCCTAGAATTAAGTAAACATAAAATAATTGAAAGGATTTCATTTCTGTAAATAAATACATTTTTGGTAGTTACGATCAGGTCGGATGTAGTTTAAAAGATATAACCCATTTAACGTGGAAAATAATATAAATATTTTTACACAAAAATGTTTTGTCCACCGAGGACATCAGAACTACTTATTTAAGGGATGCACAAGGGTTAAGAGTGGTCCTAAACTTTTACTCATGATTAAAAGAAAAGTCTTGGGAAGTTTTGCGTCAAAAAGCAAAAATGACATTTTGTGTGATTCTTCAGTGCAGTGATCCTGTTTTAAAATAAGGACTACAACCATGTCTACCCCTTCCGAAATCAGCCAACAGCTGCCCTCAACAGGTGAAGTGTTATGGCTGCATCATGAACACCTTAACTCTAATTGGGTCCATTGCTGCCATGAGAGATAAGGTTAGTTTTGTTTTTTTCTACAGATATGTCGACAGCATTTATATACACTATTTGGCCTTTATTAGTACAAATCTGAAACGAGGTAAAGCATGATACAGTAACTATTTAAAGTGACACTCAACTGTGTATAAAATGTTTGGATATAATGTATAAATACATGTTCAAAAAAAGAGCATAGGGACAAAAAATTTAACATTTGAGTAACCCGCTTTGTAGTTCTGATACATTATCAGACTTAAGATGGATAGTTAATAAAACACACATAAAGAGCTTTTTTAATATTTAGCAGACTTGGTGTCGACATATTATGACTGTTTAAAACAAATTATCAAACCTTCTTCAATGCCTCACAAGTCCAGTAAACATTTTTTTTTTAAATCTGAAATTCAGTGTCATATGTTCAATGTAGTGGATTTCTCATGACCACCTTAGATAAACCTCAGTCTGCTGCCCTCCTCTGTCTACATTTGGTTACTAAAACTTGACACACAGTTCATAGGTCATACTGTATCTGCTGCTCACATTCATCCATTATTTTCACAAAGGAGGATACAAATTACCAGAAATAAAAAGGGAAGAGTAAAAGAGGAATCTCAGATAAGTTAGTATGGTATAAGGGATTTTGTTGGATAAAAGTCTTATATAACTATACAAATAATTACCAATTTCCTTAACAATCACATGACTATTAATACAATTATTCAAACTTCTAAAAACGTATGATAACTAATATAAATACTTATAAATACTAAATACTTGTGGAATGCGGAGAACAATCAGCACGTTGTTCCTGTTCTTTTGAACTTTTTTTCAATTAAGCTACCTTATTTGACAATAAAAACCTGTGCAATACATTACACATTACACTGTGCAATAATAGTTAAAAAAGTTAAAAATAGTTAAAATAGTTTGTTTTTTTCTCTGTCTGTAAATATAATATTTCAGTTATTGTTGTTTTTTCTACTATTGCTTATTTATAATACTTGTTTTATTTTATTTTTATTTTTCATTTTTTATTTTTTATTTTTAGCTTGTCTTCTTCTACTATGTCTCTTGTGTGCACTTTACTCTACGCTGTTGTAAGTCTGCAAATTTCCCCGCTGCGGGACTAATAAATCTTATTATCTTATCTTATCTTATCTTATCTTATCTTACTTTGAAATGATAACACCGGAAGTAGATTCGCTATCGCGTTCGACTCGGTTCAAATAAAGAACATCCAGAGCCTTATAAAGACGTCATTAAACGGCTCCGAGGCTGAGTAAATCTACTGTAGCATGTTATAAAGCTTTAATTTTTTGTTATTAATAACAACATTACCGTTACAAGCACCGTGATTTAGCGTGGATTAAATCCGTGTCGCAGTTCCTCACAGTGACCACTTGGGGGCGGTAAACACTCATTGGACAGTCAACACACAACCAAAGTACTACCTTTTCCGGTTAAAAGGGGTTTCACAATAAAATAAAGACTTGTATTTTCTTTTTTCATTGTTTAGAAAGTTACTGCGCCTCTGCACCGGGCAATGTGATGATGGAAAGTAAAACTATTTAACTCGGGTATTTGCTTTAGTTGACCTTGAAAAAACTCTTGCTGTCATGTTGGCATAGTGTACTAGTTCTGTTGGTTTTACATATTAGTTCACACATGAAAAATAGATGATTTTCTCTTTTTAGTGGGTACAGTGGTCTGTCACTTTAAAAAGCCAGACCTCCAATCACAATCATTATTTGACAGGTTAAATTACTAATGATTTTTCAAGATTAAGATTAAACCAGTCTTTGCTAACCTTTTTGGCTTGTGACCCCTCACAAAATAAAAAAACAGTGTATAGTCAGGGCCTGTTGTGATGTTTTAAGATGTCAAATGCAGTACACCAAAAACACCAGGATGTTCTACTATATCCAGTCACATTTTGCAGTATGGTCAGCCAGCATGCTTGTCTGGCTATTCCGACCCACAATCCTTTGCACAGCAAATACAGCGGGTAAAATAAGTATTGAACACGTCACCATTTTTCTCAGTAAATATATTTCTAAAGGTGCTATTGACATGACATTTTCACCAGATGTCGGTAACAACCCAAGTAATCCATACATACAAAGAAAACCAAACAAATACGTTCAGAAATTAAGTTATGTTTAATAAAATGGAATGACACAAGGAAAAAGTATTGAGCACATGAAGAAAGGGAGGTGCAAAAAGGCATGGAAAGCCAAGACACCAGCTGAAATCTATCAGTAATTAGAAAGCAATCCTGCCCCTTGTCAGTGCAAATTAATATCAGCTGGTTCAGTCCCAACTGATGGCCTATAAAAAGGTGTCTCATTACCAAGGTGTCACACAAGAAACATCTCATGATGGGTAAAAGCAAAGAGCTCTCTCAAGACCTTTGCAACCTTATTGTTGCAAAACATACTGATGCATTGGTTACAGAAGGATTTCTAAACTTCTGAATGTTCCAGTGAGCACTGTTGGGGCCATAATCCGGAAGTGGAAAGAACATAATTTCACCATAAACCGGCCACGACCAGGTGCTCCTCGAAGGATTTCTGACAGAGGAGTGAAAATAATTATCAGAAGAGTTGTCCAAGCGCCAAGGACCACTTGTGCAGAGCTTCAGAAAGACCTGGAATTAGCAGGTACAATTGTTTCAAAGAAAACAATAAGTAATGCACTCAACCGCCGTGGCCTGTATGCACGCTCACCACGCAAGACTCCATTGATGAAGAAAAAGCATGTTGAAGCTCGTTTAAAGTTTGCTGCACAACATTTAGACAAGCCTGTGAAATACTGGGAGAATATAGTCTGGTCAGATGAGACCAAAATTGAACTCTTTGGATGCCATAATACACACCATGTTTGGAGGTCAAATGGCACTGCACATCACCCCAAAAACACCATCAACAGTGAAGTTTGGAGGTGGGAACATCATGGTGTGGGGCTGATTTTCAGCATGCGGCACTGGCAAACTTCATATAATTGAAGGAAGGATGAATGGAAAAATGTTCCAAGACATTCTTGATAAAAATCTGCTCCCATCTACCAGGATGATGAAGATGAAATGAGGGTGGACATTTCAGCAAGACAATGATCCCAAACACACAGCCAAGGAAACTCAATTGGTTTCAGAGAAAGAAAATAAAGCTGCTAGAATGGCCCAGCCAATCACCTGACTTGAATCCAATAGAAAATCTATGGAAAGAACTAAAGGTCAGAGTTCATAGAAGAGGCCCACGGAACCTTCAAGATTTGAAGACTGTTTGTGTGGAAGAATGGGCCAAAATCACACCTGCGCAATGCATGCGACTAGTTTCTCCATACAGGAGGCGTCTTGAAGCTGTCAAAAAAGGCTTTTGTACGAAGTATTAAATAAATTTCAGTAAGCGTGTTCAATACTTTTCCCCTGTGTCATTCCATTTTATTACACATAACTTAATTTCTGAACTTACTCGTTTGGTTTTCTTTGTATGTATGGATTACTTGGGTTGTTACCGACATCTGGTGAAAATGTCATGTCAATAGCACCTTTAGAAATATACTTACTGAGAAAAATGGTGACGTGTTCAATACTTATTTTACCCGCTGTATATATGAGCTAGAGGGTCAAAGTAAAAGGTGCTGTGTTATGATGAAAGGAAGTAGCATGTCCCAATAGAATGCATACTGCACACAGTACGTATTTGTAAAGGGAAGCTGCAGTGTGTACTAAATGTTAAAAGAAAAAGTATGCGATTTGCAGCAGTACATTTATTTTATTTTATTATTAGCATTTCAATTTTCATTCCTATTTTTTATTTTATGCAAGACAATGGTGATGTGTGTATAGTCTGTTTGTATGTGTAAAGAGGCAACCACTGGACTAAACGACATAACTGTATATAAATTAGTTAAAACTACCGCCTCAACCAGTTGCAACAGTATAATAATAATAGTCTGTTTAAAATAATCTGTTAACACATTAGTCCGTTAATATTAACAATCTAGTAATGGCACCTATTATATAGTAATATTGGACATCATTCACAGGGGACAATTTTTCTGCAGACATTTTTTTTACTTAAGCGCTTTAAAGATACCGACTTTAAAGTACGATTTTTTTAATGCAGGAGTTTTTGAAGAGTTATTTGTTTCTTATATATATTGTTGTGACTTTTAATTGAAAATGCATATTGGTGTCACCAAGAACACTAATTCAAGACCACATGATTGTACCTCTCATTCCACAGCACCACTAGCCTACAATAGTAGTGGTAGTGGTGTAGTTGTACATTGCTTTTAGCTGATTTGGCCGGCAGAGGTCGCTTAATCTCCATGTTGCAACTGAAATGCTGCGTTCACTGACCTGTCGCTATTGTCAAACTGCTTTTAAATGTCATCTAGCCACCAAAACAGTTAATCCAGTCAGTTAAAACAGAGAGTAAGGGGAAGCTGTTACGTTAGGCCATTCGGATGTCCGTTCACATGACTGAATGGCAGTAAAATGACGTCTGTCAGTGAATTCTATCTTTATTTTGTTGTATAGTATGTGTATTTATTGTCTGTGTAGTTGTATAGTATGTGTATTTATTGTCTGTGTAGTTGTATAGTATGTGTATTTATTGTCTGTGTAGTTGTATGTATAGTCTGTGTAGTTGTATAGTATGTGTATTTATTGTCTGTGTAGTTGTATAGTATGTGTATTTATTGTCTGTGTAGTTGTATAGTATGTGTATTTATTGTCTGTGTAGTTGTATAGTATGTATGTATTTATTGTCTGTGTAGTTGTATAGTATGTAGTTGTATATGTGTATTTATTGTATTTATTGTCTGTGTAGTTGTATAGTATGTGTATTTATTGTCTGTGTAGTTGTATAGTATGTGTATTTATTGTCTGTGTAGTTGTATAGTATGTGTATTTATTGTCTGTGTAGTTGTATAGTATGTGTATTTATTGTCTGTGTAGTTGTATAGTATGTGTATTTATTGTCTGTGTAGTTGTATAGTATGTGTATTTATTGTGTATTTATTGTAGTTGTATAGTATGTGTATTTATTGTCTGTGTAGTTGTATAGTATGTGTATTTATTGTCTGTGTAGTTGTATAGTATGTGTATTTATTGTCTGTGTAGTTGTATAGTATGTGTATTTATTGTCTGTGTAGTTGTATAGTATAGTATGTGTATTTATTGTCTGTGTAGTTGTATAGTATGTGTATTTATTGTCTGTGTAGTTGTATAGTATGTGTATTTATTGTCTGTGTAGTTGTATAGTATGTGTATTTATTGTCTGTGTAGTTGTTTATTGTCTGTGTAGTTGTATAGTATGTGTATTTATTGTCTGTGTTGTATAGTATGTGTATTTATTGTCTGTGTAGTTGTATAGTATGTATTTATTGTCTGTGTAGTTGTATAGTATGTGTATTTATTGTATTATGTGTATTTATTGTCTGTGTATAGTATGTGTATTTATTGTTGTATTTAGTATGTGTATTTATTGTCTGTGTAGTTGTATAGTATGTGTATTTATTGTCTGTGTAGTTGTATAGTATGTGTATTTATTGTCTGTGTAGTTGTATAGTATTGTCTGTGTAGTTGTATTTATTTATTGTCTGTGTAGTTGTATAGTATGTGTATTTATTGTCTGTGTAGTTGTATAGTATGTGTATTTATTGTCTGTGTAGTTGTATAGTATGTGTATTTATTGTCTGTGTAGTTGTATAGTATGTGTATTTATTGTCTGTGTAGTTGTATAGTATGTGTATTTATTGTCTGTGTAGGTGTATAGTATGTGTATTTATTGTCTGTGTAGTTGAGCTGCTGCAACACTTGAATTTCCCCCATGGGGATCAATAAAGGAATATAATAATAATAAAGGAGAATTAACAAAAGTGTAAGGGGAGGGTATGAGGGTGTGAAGTGGAAGAGATTTGGGAAAAAAACTGAAATTGGAAGAGGGGAAAGGACGCAGGAGAGCAGCGGAGGAGAGGGAGAGAGATGGAGGAACATGATGGGAGGGGTGGGAGGGGGAGGAGCAGAAGGGAGGCTGGCACCCAGTCTGTTCTCTCGCAGGAGGAATCAGCAGCAACCAGCAACCAGCAGCAGGACAATGGACTGTCTCCACTCCGGATCCTAACGGGCACCGGGGCTGCTGCGTCTGACAAACCGGAATACGAGGTACGGATCACGGTGTAGCGAGGTTTAACCTGCGTGGACAGAAACGTTTTTATTCTTCTATGAAAGACGAGAGTCTGCAGGAAGGAAGCGACGCAGAGCAGACAGACAGACAGACAGACAGGCAGACAGACAGACAGACAGACAGACAGACAGACACCCGGCAGGGCCCGTCCGCCTCCAGGTCCTTACACGTTATAACACAGACACACACAGAACTCAACGTGATTCTCGATATGTTCTGCATTTCATTTGCGTGAAAGCTCAAAGCAGTAAAAAAAAAAAAAAAAAAAAGAAACAACACATCCGGGATGCGTGCGCCGCGTCCGTCTCTCTCCCATAAGAACTCCCTCACAAATCCTGCTGTTTTTAAATTCCCGTCATTACATTTTGAAGTAAACACCTCTTAAGGACGCAAACTAAGTATTGTGTAGTGATCAAAACCATCTTTTATTCAGTCTGGAATCTAATCTTGATATATAATCTAATCTTGAGCGTCGCCTTCCGATAAGGTGCATTTTGACGGGTTGTTATATTCCTTTATGTTGCTGCCAACAACAGATAATAATATACATTTTAACCGTAGTAAACGTTGCTATTTGTTTAACCTACACGCCGAATTAATACATGTCGTGTACAAAGTCGCAGGGACTGTAACATGTCGTTGTGATGCGTTTTGGGGCTCCAAAAGCAACGCCACATTAAAGACGCGTGTTTTTCGATGGAAGTTCGGAGCGAGCAGCAGATGTCGTGTGTGTGTGTGTGTGTGTGTGTGTGTGTGTGTGTGTGTGTGTGTGTGTGTGTGTGTGTGTGTGTGTGCCAACAAAGCGTCTCTCTAGCCAGCAGCAGCACACACACACACTGTGTTGCATCAGGCCCGAGAAGTCTCCTCCACAGATGCGGGGATTGTGGGCCGAATAGACGGGAGTCATTGTATTTTTGCCATAATGTGGCTTCTGTTGAGCACTGTGGGTGACGCACATAGACATAAAGAAGAGATGCTGTGCCTTCACGGAGACTTAAGCACCATTATTACCCATGTCTGGACCAGGCCAGCACATTTTATGTCAGCGCAGAAGCATCTCCAGTGTCTCAATTGGGACTGTGTTGGCCATAGGTGTGATGGACTGAGCTCCAGTCCTGCAGTATGTGATGAAGGTCATTGTTGCCCACATGAAACCACCCCAAACACCTTTCACACCTCGAACACACGGCTAGGCTGTTTGTGTGTTTGTGTTTATTTGTGTAGCCTGTATTTAGTGAAGGGAGGGGCTTTTCTCCAACCAATAGATCACAAGTCAATAGTCATTTGGTATATATACATATGGTTAGGATTATTGATGCAGGCAGGCAGTGGATGAGCTGAGATGGTATTATTTGAGATTGTGTTGACCCGACTGAGACAGTGTGTGTGTGTGTTTGTGTGTGTGTGTTTGTGTGTAACATTCGTGGGAGGAGGAGGAGGAAGGTAGCTCTCGGTAAATAAACCACATTTGAATCTGGTTACAAAATAGAATAGAGGAGCGCAACATTCTTTAATGGACCAATGTTGGTTTTTGCATGTTAATTTGAGCCGCTTGGCCTTTAATCGCAAGGTTGGCACGTCAGATTGTCCTCGATGCAAGACATCGAGACCCCAGAGTTGCATCTGATTGCCGGGGAGCGACTTGCAACCTTGCATGGCAGTTCAGCCGCCACCGGTGTGTGAATGGGTGAAGGAGAAGCAAATTGTAAGGCGCCGTGTGTAACCTCATGTTTAAAAAAACATGAATTATATCTGCTCCACACTGTGTCCTCAGGTGTCTTTAATAATGGCACCAAGATGCTTGACGGTGTCCTCTAAACTGGAAGATCAATGTGCAGTTAGAAGTGGGGACCCAGACTGAATCACAGGAAGCAAACCCCTGAACCGCAAAGGATTAGGGGTAGCAGGAGACGGATGAAGTCGTTCTTGGCAAAGGCGGGGGGAGTGTAAAAATGAAATCTGGTCGGATGGAGACAGATTTTATTTGTCTGTATTGGCCATTTCAGGTTTATGCTTGTCAGTTGTGTGTTTGTTGATTAGAGCAGGAGCCACCAGATTGGTCTCCACAATGACAGGAAAAAAAGCCAGGAGTTAGCTGTGTGTGTGTGTGTGTGTGTGTGTGTGTGTGTGTGTGGGTGCGTGTGTTTCTAGAGGCGTCTGTAAAGGTTCTTAGCTTTACATTTGATTTGCTCACTTCTAAGTTCACATGATCAGTGTGTGAGAATCTACTATTTAGCAAGACAGTGTCACAAGACTTACTGTGGTCTGTGTGTGTGTGTGTGTGTGTGTGTGTGTATGTGTGTGTGTGTTGGTCCCATCGTGGTCAGCTGTGTCATCTGGAGTCAGTGTGGGCCCAGGCAGGAACATAAACCGGTCTTTTCTACATTCCCCATAATGACTGTGAGAACAATCTTTTATTTCATTTAATATGACCTAAAGACAATTTTATTCTGTAACAACGCAGCGTCTGTCAACATTTAATCTGTTAGCGTTGCCATGGAAAAGGATGCAAGCTACCACACAAACAGCAACACGAACAGACATGTTTTATCAACTTTCAGTTCAGATGCTGAGGTTGCTGAAGTGTTTGCACTAGCAGCCACTGCAATGAATGTTTTGAAAGTGTTTGGGTGCCCACATAAACCTTAAGAGTAGTTCTTAGGAGGCATTGAAAGTGAAACTGAAAATTGATCGTCAACTATTTTGATAAATTATGAATATATTTTTTTAGTAAAAATGGCAGATATTTTTATAGTTTCAGCTAATACATTGTTAGAATTTGCTTTGTCTCATATGTCAGAAATCTTTTGGTTGGACTTTTTTCTAGCTTTAATAGCATTGGTGATCCCCTGAATAATTGTCACGATATTCAGTGCATGTTCCCCTCAGGATGAATTGTAATAGCTTGTGTGAATGCCTTTAAGGTTATATACGGGATTCCCAGCATTATTATAGCAGCAAACAACTATGTGCTATGAAAAGATACAGTTGAGTAATGTTTACTTGAGCAGAGAATTAAATCGGTCTCCCTCTGTGAGCTTCCCTGTGCTCTGTTTACGTATCTGGACTGGTCGCACGTGCATGGTAGTGCATGTAAGCTAAGTTTCCCTGTCGTGCCACGCTAGCTAGCTAATGGCCGCCGCTCTGCACTGCACTCACACGACGGTTACCGCAAATGACGCTGGCCGCCCCTCCGGGTTATCCCCGGGTAAATACTGTCAGCACGGTTGCCGTTGTTTGTCCTGTTCATGCTGTTATCAACGTTAGCTTCTAACGACCGGCTAAGCAACCAGGCCTTGAGAGTCAATAGATCAATAGATATGCTCCGTTTTTTTAGCACATTTAACTATTAGCAGCATCATCAGGTAACATTTTCAATTTTGTAATTCTTCGAAACCAAATACCTGCGGAAATTAATGCTAGCCACAGCTGTACATATTGATTTGTGCAAATTAGCATGTTAACACGCTTAACTAAGATGGTGTGTTACTATGACTAACTATGATGTGTTGTCATATTAGCATTGTCATTGTGAGCATGTTAATATTAAGCTAAAAGCACTTCTGTGTTCTGAAGTACAGTCTCACAGAGCGGCTGGCATGGTTGTGGACTCTTAGTTGTGTTCACTATTGTCCGCCCTTTTATAGACTTAATGATGAATGAATTAATTGAGGAAATAATTGCCAGGTTAATCAATGTGGGAAATAGTTGCAGCACTAATATTACTATATGTCAAATGGTGCAAAATTTGCTCCATTGCTGCACTGAAGTTTTTTTTCAAACTTTGTAATGTTCATAATTGCTGCACTGTCTTTTCACCCCCGACACAACCACAGGTCTGAAAAGCCAATGGAAAGTTTCACTCTTATGTACCGGCTTGTTCTGGGCGAAACTATTTTTTATGGCTTGATGAGGAACAACTCAACACACCATCAATTAGTGATGACATCACACAAAGCTGTTGCAGGCAACCTCACTTGGGTCTCTTTGGTCTGTCCGGGGTGGAAAATTCGACTCGAGTATTTGGCTTGTTCAGACTCAGAGAAACAAAGTACAGGGCAAGACTGTACAGGACCAGACTACTTCAGATTGTGTTTGTTGTACTTGATTGAGGAGTGTTGAATCAAAAGAAGTACAGTCTGTATCATTGTGACGATGTTCGTATCAGAAACCTCACACCTCAGCTGTGAATCTTCACACAAAGCCCACAGTCTGAGTCTGTCTAAAAAAGGGATGCGGTTTTGGCTCCGTCCACATTTGATTAAATAATCGCCTGAGTTACTCTGTGGTCACTTTTTCATTACAACCTGCTGATATTTGGTCTCAGTAAGTAAATGTCTGAACTCTGTTTTTCAGTTTGGTCATATTATTTTGGGATTTTTTAATTGTATTTTTATGGTCATAGTTTTATTATATAACCAATTTAATGATTTTTATGTGCTTTACAATGTTGGTCTCATTGGCGATATTGTCGTAAAATGCAAACCTTGAAATGAAGCCTAATGAAAACATCACACCTTACTGTAGCACGGATCTGACAGCACAGACTGCAAACCCAGTCAGCCGGTTAATAGGATTGTGATCATGAGAAAACAGCTTGATATCTGGGGACCACACAGGAGGGCTCTGTATACATGCGCTGACTTTGTTACAAAGTAAGTTTGGCATTCTGAGCGGCAACATTGAAGACACACACGCGACACATGAGGTCAGGTCACAGTGCGTCAGCATTTTAATTGGATTATTTTGACAGCTCCTGGAGCGCCATGTGGGTGTTATGAAATACACAGCGATGTCATGTTTAGCAACACTGTTAGATTGCTTATTTTCCGCTGATGCTCGATTATTGATGAAAAAATTAGGGGCACTTAGGTGTTTTGGCTTCAAGTCGGGGCACTTACAGAATGAAAATGATCAAAATTGAAGCAGCAGAGGCATTTTACATTTCCTGTAATGCAACTCAGTGGGATTTTTATCTTTTGAAAGGGTTGTAATGCAGGTTTTCTTTTGAAAATGTGAAGTCTCCAGCCAAAATCCAAGATAGCCATGGTGATAGTGTTGAGAAAGTTACTCCAGAGCCACAAAATAAATAATACTTAATTGGGCTACCCACTCTCAGTCGACTAATCGATATTTAAAATCAATAATTAGTTTTTGATCTTTTTCATGCAGACTGACAGACTACAAGAAACTTATGAGCACAACTCTTATAAAAATAAGATTTTAAAGTGGTGCTCTTGTGTGATTCTTTGTGGAGAAACTCAATTTTACAATAAAATCAACTTATCAATTAGGCAACAAAATCATTTAAGTGTAAGTCGACTCAGAATGTATTTGCAGGACAGGCCTAATACTATGTACTGCTAAGTAGTACTCCTCATGACAAGTAACATGTGTTAAATTGGTGGAGTGGCCCTTTAAGGTTGTCGACCGGTTTGAGGCGCTGACCGTCAACCGCAATGTTCCTGGTTCAAATCTATTTTTCCAGATGACCAAGCTTTGGGTTTTGGTAACTCATCTTGGGAATCTGTTATGATTGATTAGATATCATTGAAAATCATTCATCACAAATATGACCCATCGATCTGTCTCTCTATGTGATTCAGGAGGTGAATGTCAAACAGCTCCAGGATGCTGCCATCCTCGTCCCTGCTGAGCTGCTTTTCAACGGTCGGCATCTGATTTACCAAACATGATGAAGACCGAACCCCCGACAGCCACGGGGGGCAAAGGGACCACTGCCGGCAGCAGCACGGGCGCGGGGAGCGGGAGCTCAAACCTGCGGAGTCCCTCGCCCCACCGCAATGCCTACGAGGCGGGCCTGGCGGCGCTCAAGAAGGCCACCGACCACCTCAACAATGCCGCAAACGGAGGCTCCGGTCCGGCCCCGAAACCCACTCCTCTGCCTCGCCCAACCGGGAGGGGCCGGAATTACGGATCAAATGTTCACCGCATCAAGAACATGTTCATGCAGATGCAGTCCCCTGGCGACGAGGAGGAGGGAGCCAAAATGATTGGTAATACACTTCGCTAGTTCGAGTTTTGTCAAAGCCTTTAGGATACACAGTGTGATGATAACTCAATGAGGATTATTTTCATTATTATGTTACCATTTTATCACCCACTATTTATTAATCTCCAATTTAAAGCCTTCCTTGTCCAGGCTTTTGAAGGCCGTACACACCCACACAGGTGTTCATTTACTATGGCTGATTAGACCTGTAGTCAGGTGGGAGTTGGTTAACTGTTCACTGAACCCCTCCACTAAACAGACAATCCAATTGTCTAAATAGCTTAGGTATTGTAACATGGCATGGCAGGCCTGTCACGTTTTGGATTTTCCTAATGTTGAAGCAGTGTGTAAAAAGCTCTAATAAAAACAATAATTAGTATCTTAAGAGTTAGTTTAGGTTCATTCTTTAAGCCTCTCAAAAGAATATATGGAATTAATTAAACAGTGTATATCTGCTCTAATGTAATGTACACTGCAAATGTTAGCATACCCGTAGCTATGTATATGCATTTGGGAGTTACAAGGTCAAACAAAAGAAGGATGAAGAGTATTGTATGTTTTTGTTATTTAAAACCTCTTGAATTAACCCATAATAAGATTGTTGGTCATCATTTTTGTTTCCACGTCAGTATAAAGACAGGGAGAGACAAAAACATGTAGATTCAAATTATTTAATTTACTTATGAAAGAGTCAAACCTCAATTTTTCACATTTGATTTCATTTTTCATGATTGTGATTCTGTTTGCCATCTAAAAAATGACAAATTAAAAAAAAAAAATATCGTATCAATTTGGGTTGTCTTATTCTTGGCTATCATCTCTATTAGTTATGATACAATTGGGCTCACTAAAGTAACAGCTGAGATCTGGGAAGATAGCAAAATTACAAATCCGAAATCCAACAGCCGATGCGACCTAAGTGGTGTGAACTGGAATATGTTCTCTAACAAACCTTTCATACTTTCCCTTTTTGCTCTTAACACTCTTCCCAATAAACTTTCTTGTCACATTCAGGTGTAGAGCAGGCGGTGAAACTGTCCCTACCGAGGGCATCCAGCCTTAACGAGAACGTCGACCACAGCGCCCTGCTCAAGCTCGGGGCCACGGTCTCAGAGAGGGTCAACCGTTTTGACTCCAAACCGGGCGGAGAGGGTGGAGGCTTCTCCAAACTCCAGGAGACCAGGAGGATCTTCGAACAGCGGACTCTACAGGTCAGAAGGGTATTCGTGTTACTTACTTGGGCATTCTTTTTCTAATACAAGGCCATGACTGACCCTTGTCTCATCCAGGAGAAACAAGCCGCGACCAACCGGATCCTGCTGAAGAAAGAGCGGGCATCGGGCTTCCAGGACAGCCGTCTAGATGTCGTGGCTCGCTTTAACGGCTCCACTGAGGCTTTGGACCGACTGGACGACCCCCCAGCTCCCGCACCTCTTCCGGCTCCCACTGCTCTTCCAGCTCCCGCTCCTCTTCCGGCTCCCGCTGCTCTTCCAGCTACCGCTCCTCTTCCGGCTACCGCTCCTCTTCCCGCTACTCTTACCGCTGCTGCTTCTGTCGGGCCCGGTGATGCCGTCAGCCCCACCGTGAGCCAGCTCAGTGCCGTGTTTGAGAAGGGCGAACAGCCAAACAATGTCCACCCCCCTCAACGTCGGTCAGGCCCTGCCCTAGCACCAAAGCCCAAACCTCCAGCCAGAACGGAGGCTACCGGAAGGAAGGTGAGAAGACTTTGCTTAACTTTAAAAAAAAAAATGCAGGATATCACAAACAAAGGTAAAGCTTGTTGGAAAAACTATTCATTTATTTAATAATTAGATGATCTCTCCTTGTCTCTCTCTTAGGGGAAGGTGCTCCCTCCAGGTAAGGAGGACCGCGAGGAGGTGGCAGCTAGCGGTGTTAGCACCCAGGCAGCAGAAGAGACTCTACAGAGGAGCATTGTAGAAGCAATGGCCTGCGGGGAGAACGAACTGTTCGGGCAGTCAGGAGACGAGCTCCCCAACTCCTCCTACTCCTCATCGTCCTCCTCTTCTTCGGGAGTCAAACCAGAGTCGGAGGCCCAGCCAACAGCGACTGAAGCCAGGGGCTCAAGTACGGTGTCTGCCCCAGAGCAAGAGCCGCAGGCCGACGAGCAAGACGGCTCCACCGGTGGTTCTGAGGCTGGATCCAGGCTGGTGCAGGCGGAGGTCCATGCCTCCCTGGAAAATGGTGAAAAAGAGCCTCCGGGTTCCTCTCCTTCTTCGGAGGAAGAGGAGGAGAGAGGAGGGGACTCTGAGAGGAGGGACGAGGAGGAGGATAACGATGAGGATGGCTCCAGGAAGGAGGACTACTCGGAGGGCGACCTGGTGGATATCAGCGCGTACAGCGGGCTTGGGGAGGAGGACTCTGGGGGCAGCCAGCTAGACGACGAGGAGGATGAGGAAGATGAGGAGGCGTATCAGCCGGAAACCAGCTGCTCCGAGATCCCAGGTCTACCCGAGGAAGAGGAGCCCGCGCCACCGAATAGGAAGATCCAGTTCAGCACTGGGCCAATCAAGGTGAGCATGTTTTTGTCGGATACTTAGTGATGTAGATGGTCTGACATCCTCTGGGGAGCATGAACGAGTACATTTTCAGATTCATCCTCTTGGGATGATGAATATCCCCAGCCTAACTCACCAGTTCCCCTCGGGTCTTTGGAGCGGTTTGAGCATATTTCGGCTAATTGTTTTGGCTTCATGCTACCTGCTCAGCACCAAAATAGCATAACTAGCTTGTTAGCATAGCGGAGCATTTAGCTTTTGAAGAACCAGGTTGTTCAACTCTGCCCAAACAGCGATTCACTATCAAGGCTTCTCATTTCCTGTTCTCATCTCTTCTATAACGTGGTATATTATTATGTTATATTTTATGGTATTAAGTAATCTTTCACACTGAGGAAGTAATGTGTCAACAAGGGCTGCATCATGACGCGTTGAGACTTGTTTCACGATGCACAAAGCTCAACCAGCTGACTGCCGCAGTGAAAGGGGGGGGTTTGGTGGGTTGAAGGAGAAAGGAGCACTACGTTATAGAGAAAAACTGTGTGTTAAATCAAGATCTATGTTCAAACGAACACACACACACAGTTTGAGCTAGAGTCAGCAGGAAATACTGTGGTGAAATCAACCCCTGTGTGTGAGATGTTAACGGAGGAGGAAGTCGTGCGTTGTTTCAATCATTTCCTTTGTCTCTTAATCTCTTCTCTTTGAGCTTCCACAGAATGGTAGACAGCAGCACACACACACATGCACATCTTCACTTAACCTATTCAGCTTCCCTTCTCTCCAATTTTATTATGTAATTATAAGATACAAACTGTCCAAGGCGAGAAATATTAATCAATGTCCACAAATGCAGACGGCAGAAGATAATAAGGAGGAACAGGTTTTATTTCAGGCCAGGCTTCAGGTCAAAAAAGGAATTCTTAACATTTTCTTGGACCTTAAAACATTTAACCGCTGACCTTTTTAGCCACCGTGCAGCTAAAACTGGGCTTGTGGCCTGAGGCAGCGTTGTTTACTACCAAGATAACTGCTACCGTTAGCTGCCTAGCAAATTGTGCCAAGCCAGCATCCGCCACTGATGTGCAACCACCTGCTCTCTCATTCAGAAAACATTTCTGTTCAATTTAGAGGGTACTGTCACTGTGAACAATGTGGAAACAAGATTTTAAATAAAGTTACATTACGCTTACTTTACCACAGTCAAAAGTAAAACTGCAATAAGATCCAGGAAATCAAATGGAAATGTGATTCAGCGAGTTCAGCTTAATAGTTCAAGCAAGAAAATAAATAAATCCGTTGAGAATCCGTGTGTAGAAAACAAAGTGCCACAATGTCAATACCTTATTTATGGACATTTTAAGGATTAATAAATAAAACGACTTATTTTAAATAAAATAGTTGTTTGCATTTATATGTAAAACTCGTCCTTGCATTTCCTAAACCTTTCTACCACATGCCACTTTTTCTGGCTAGCTAACATGACACATACCATACAATTCAAGTGAGAAATGGAGGCTATTAGCAGTAATGACACTTACCTAAGACTACGCAAAGTTAGTCTGGGTAAGCGTTAGTTCTTTCGAGTATTAAATGTGTCTCCCTCAAAAAAAAAAGAAACCACACACAAAAAGCAGCTCAGGTTAAAATGTCAACCCCACCTCACACAAGTAACATTACATTTGATTAAAAGAAGTATGAACATAAAAAGATAATAATGATAGCATTGAGAAAAGCAATGTTAGCATAAAACAATAACTTAAGCATTTAAAAAAGTAGCGTAAGCGTATTAAAAACGTAACGTTAACAGTTAAAAAAGTAACCTAGGCATTAAAAACAGTAATGTGAGTTTTTTTAAAGTAACATAAAAAAATATGTTTACAAGCAAGAGCACAGAAGCCCATTATTCTATATATTATACTACTAACGTGCTACTAACTACTTTATGAATGAGAACAAACACAAAAATTAATCTTAAATATAACACTTTATTATTTATAAAACATGAAAGGAAAAACTGGTGCTGATTTTTTTTATTCTGTCAATTCGCTGAAAGAAATGAGTACTGAGCCTTGGCAGATGTTTACACAATTTTATTTTTATATATCTATTAAGTATAATAGCAACAGCAGTGCGGTTAGAATGCAACTACTGTAGTAATACTGCATTCACATCAGGTAGACGGTAGATACCAGACGGACAACTCACATGACGATATGTTGCTATTATGACGCAATAAAATATAAGGAATCAAGTTATTTTGTGTCTACTATTGTTTTAAGTAACTATGTTATTATTACAATAATGTAAACAACTTCCTACCCTTAAGACTGGCAGTATGGCAGGGATATGAAATAAACAGACCTGGATTGGAGTTGCAATAAATATTTATTCAGTTTTTTTCTCAGAGCATTGTATTTGACAACCATGTGATAATCATGGCATAAAAACAAACTACTGTAACTGTCACTCTACACATCACTGTAATTCATATTTTTATGGTGGATGGGTTTACATTGTGATAGCATCCATAACAGATTCAACGTGACAGAATATGATGTGAAAGGAGGATGAGAGAGAAAGTGACATGATGACTGTAATTTGTCCTACAGTTTTACGTGTTCTGCTGCAGGTAACTGATCCAGTGAACTGAGTCTCCCTGCCTGGGCATGTTGACTGCTGTTATGCAATTTCAAAACTGGTTGATAATTATTGTTGACATCATGTGGCCTCAAACCTGCTCCGGCACTCAGCAAGTCTTAAAACCTGCCCCTGCAGCACGTCGTTTTGGAAAAAACGTCCCTCACATTTAACCTTCAGAACAGAAAATATTGGTAAAGAACAATAAGTGATCAATCACAGCCTGTAGAAAACCTTTTTATATAGTTAGGTTGTCCTGCATCGCACTTTTTCTCACAAATACTGGACTGTGTCGAGCCCGATACAAGGCTAGCTCTGTGCGTCCGCAAAAAAGCTGTTGGAATGTAGCTGGGTGTGTTTGTTTTCCTTGAAAACGCACGTGTACTCACACACACACACGAACACAAAGGCGAGGGAAGCTGATTGATAAGAACCACAAAGTGGAGCTTTGTGTGGAAGAAATGACTCCAGGTGTGTGTGTGTGTGTGTGTGTGTTGATGTGAGCTGAATAGCTAATTAAGTCATCCTGTTTTTTCACAGAGTTTAGGGATGCACCCGATCCTGATTGCAATCATAAAATGAGAAGAGCAGGAATGTGATTGGGGATCTGTCGTGGCAGGAATGTTTATAAGGGTTTTGGCCTCTCTTCACCTGCAGCATAAACAACTCTTTAAAAAATGCCCAGCACAATCTACTACAGCCCCCAGGCGAAAGTTCAATGACGAAGTAAAAGCAGCATAATGTCACATTTGAGAATTGGAACTAAAAGACTCTTTGCCATTTCTGCCTAAGAAATGACTTGATTATTAAAATAATTGTTGCCAGTTATTTTTCTTTTGATAGACTGATTATTCAAGAGACTGCTTTAACATTACACAAATTATTTGTTAGCGTGACTTGCTTCCCAAAATCTCCCCAAAATAATTTTTAGTTTTCTCACCAAAACACGTCATGTCTATGCGGTAAATATTTAGTAGAGTTGGGCAATAAGTTAAAATTCTCCAACCACACACCATCAGTCCAATAACCCCAAAATGCCAATATATTCATGCAGGTGTGTGTGTGTGTCCCTCTCTCTTCCACCAAACTGGGACTAGCTTAGTGGGACTAGCACACTTTATTCACACTCCACAAAAATCCCCAAAACCGTCTTGGTTTGTCTTTCCACTGTTCCAACAATCAGAACCTCTGGTTTGGTTGAAATAAACCTTTAATTCAACAAGTAAGATGTGAGAAAATGCAGGAGGAACAAGATTCTGCCGCTGAGTAGTCTCGCATAGCCACACATGTCTCTACACTGGATTAAGATTTTATTTTATTAAGGATCCCCATTAGTTGGCCCCATAGTAACCTTGGGACACAGGTTGCTAAACAAAGCAAATACATTAACATCCCAAACAAAAGAAAGAATAAAAACCTTCATTAGCCAGACTAAACCCACAGTAGATGGAAAAACCCCAAAAAAGAAAAAACATACAATAATCTAGTATGATGAGAAGTAGCTAAGTACAAATAAAATGTACAAATAGGACACCTGAGAAAGCAAACAAAACAAAGCTAACAAAAGCAAACATACAAACACCAATGCACTTTGCTTTAGCATAGCCGCCGCTCTCACTCGTTCTTCATATGCCAATAGCCAATATATTCCTCTATGACCCAACCCTAATATGTAGATGGTGCCAGCGGCTCGTTAGCTTAGCTTAGCCTAGCATAAAGACTGGGAACAGCTAGCCTGGCTCTGACCAAGGGTTAGCAAAGACCACCGACCAGCACATTTTGAGACCTTTGGACAGAGCCGGACTAGCTGGTTCCAGTCTTTATGCCAAGATGTGAGAGGTGACAATGGCATCAATGTTCTCATCTAACTTTGGTCAATGAAACAAACAATCACATTTCCCAAAATTTCAGTACTACATTAGTGTACCAAATTATCAATGTCCCCATTGTGTGTTTCATGCCAGTATAGCCGGGAGACAAGAGTCTTTCGTAGAGTCCTTTGTCCAATCTTGATCTGGTTACCGGCCTGACATCCAGCTGACTAGAGTGACTCAAGCCAATTAACCACTCAGCCAACCTTGGTCTGGGTTCAGGCAGGTTGCTTTACTTGGCTCTCTAGGTGAACTAATATTTATAGATTTTAACTCTCTTTGTCTACCCTTATGGCAGTGAGAGTAATTATTAAAACACCATTGACATGTGCTGTTGTTTACCGAGTCCGACCAGCAGGTGTACTAATATGCTTTAGTACTTTTGTAGTTCTTCAAAGCGGAGCCATCTACACAAAGAGACATTACAAAGTAAAAAAAAGAAAAGTCCTCATATGTGATTTCAGGCCATTCACATATGTCGTCCTCCCAGTCAGTGATTGCTGATTATACAATGTAGCTGCTTAATGCTCCCAAATATATATTTACATTTTTAATCTGTCAGTTTGGAATTTTATTACAGGACCACGTGTGATACCAAATGCTAAAATCTCTCTTCAGTCATTGGAATAGGTGGAGAGCCTGTGTGCACACTGCCCAGGTATCCTGATAACAATATAATGGACAACACTGGAATTTCGTTTTCATGTATTATTGGTTGTAACTTAAAGTGGCCTTTGGTCAAGACACACCACGCAGGGCAACAAACTAAGAACCACAAGAGCAGAGAGACAGCACAGCCTTGTGTTGGAGTTCCACCCTAACTTCTGCTGGACGACTCCGAGGCTATTCTTTTATCAAGTGTGGTAGAAGGTGGCTTGTGATTGGTCAGATTACGCGGAGGTTTGTCATTCAAGAGGCAGCGTCGTCGGTCAAAAGCAGGACTTTTATTATGCCCTGTGTTTGGGTCCAGTCCACCCAGGCATCTTAGTTAAAGTCAGTATATATTGACCCTGAGTGACCCTGTTTTCATATAAAACTGATCCTGACTAGTCCTTTATGGATTTCTCCGGGATATTCCTATCAATAAATAGTCCGCTATTTATATTTAAGTGCCTTTGGGGACACCTGCAGTTCAGCCTGAACACTGGTCTCACTGTTTAAGTGCAGCATTGATTAATGGATTTATTAAGTGACTGAAAGTCAATTAACAATCTGACGTACTGTCTCTCAGAGGCTGTAGATACTGTTATCACATGAAACTAGACGACCTAATTAATCCATTGTTCAATCAGAAGCTCGGCTAAATTTTGGCGAGGGGGGAATCTGGCATGGCCATTTTTGGAGTGGTCTCTTGACCTCTCACCTCAAAATATGCGAATGAAAATGTGTTCTATGGATAGCCGGAAATCTTTCCTTTACAGCCACTTTATGATGATCCCATGCAGTTTTTGGGGCAAAAAACATGCAGTTTTTTTGCAAACAGTATAAATGTGTTATTATCGTCTATTCTAAAATGCTGTATTTGAATATTTCTGCACACTGGGGTCCCTAAACACGCTTGCAACTGCATGAATTGGTTACAATGGAAAGCTGAGCTTCTTGTAGATCCAGTGAGCCCATTTTTTTTTTAATCTGTGATGATGTTAGTCCCAATAGTAGCCATTTAATTTTCTTTTTTTATTACCTTTGAGAAAATGACTTTCTCAAATCAGCATGGCAGCCAATCAGCAGCCGTGCTCAACAAAAATATTAGCCCGACATTTTCACGGCAACATTGTAACTCATGGTTTTGTTGTTAATTTTGTTTGATATGCCGTTGTAAAAGACAACCCACCAACTACTTAAACAGCACCAGAACAAATCTACCAGTGTAGTTTTACTCATGATTGCTCAGCAATAATTTTAATATTTTAGATTCAATAACAGCTCTGTAAATATAATATATACATATAAATATAAATATTCAGTTTGGGAAATCCCATTAACCCTTTGTAAGCATTAGCTGAAGTATGCTGGCTGACTCGACAAGTTATAGCCTCTGTTGATAGGTCGGTCATTGCCAAGGATCTGCTGACTCGCAGGAGTACTAAACCATTACATAAGTAATGAAACCTACTGATGTGACTCAGTTCTTTTCCAGTTATTAGTCAGACCTTCATGTATTTCCATGGAAACAGCAATAACCCTTGCAAAAACTACAATATACTGTAATTATGAGAGCAAATTGAACCACAGTATGAATACATTTTGACTATTTATTTTATTTTGTTGGTAACTGTTGTGTGTTACAATGTGTTATCTTACAACCACAAACTAGAGATCAAAAGGCATTCAGAAGATGAATGGCTTTACTAGGTCTGTTGACAGTAAGGGGGTTTCTGTGTGATCGCCATCCATTCGCCGAAAAAAGGCAATTCTTACGGATATTTTAAAATGTCAAAAGTTTTTGATAACAAATCACAGCATGTTTTTTCTATTGTGTTCATCAAGGCCAATGGGGTACTTTGGGGGGATTTTTGATCAATTGGATCAATTTCCATGTGGTCAAAAATGGTAATATTTAGTGCGTACTAAATCTTGCTCGGATACAGCTTTCGGGCGTCACATGAGCGAAGCCACACCGCCAAACTAAAAGCATATTATTTATGCAGTAAAAGATTAAACCTTCACGTGAGTGTCTGAAGTGGTGAGCCGCTGCTTGTCTCTGTTTTATTTGATTGTAAACTGAATACCTTTTAGGTTGATTTAAAGATGACATCATGTTTGTTAACCAATACCAAACCAGAGCTAATAGCCATGTTTCTAACTAAATATCTATCTAGCACAGATAGCCGAGAGGTTGACTGTTAACTCTTTAGTGTTGTTTTAAGATGAGATGAGATCAACTTTATTGATCTCACACAGAGACGTTGAGCTGTCACAGCAGCAATAGAAAAAGAACGTGTAAATGTATAAATGCTGATATAACTCATGGTAGGGCATGATTTGGGACCTACAGTGGGGGAAATAATTATTTGATCCCTTGCCGATTTTGTAAGTTTGCCCACTGACAAAGAAATGAACGATCTATAATTGTTATGGTAGGTTTATTTTAACATTGAGAGACAGAATATCAAAAAAAATCCAGAAAATCACATCATATAAAAGTTATAAATTGATTTGCATTTGATCGAGTGAAATAAGTATTTGATCCCCTAACAAAACATGACTCAGTACTTGGTGGAGGAACCGTTGTTGGCAAGCACAGAGGTCAGACGCTTCTTGTAGTTGGTCACCAGGTTTGCGCACATCTCAGGAGGGATTTTGGTCCACTCCTCTTTGCAGATCTTCTCCAAATCCTGAAGGTTTCGAGGCTATCGCTTGGCTACTCTAAGCTTCAGCTCCCTCCACAGATTTTCTATGGTATTAAGGTCTGGAGACTGGCTAGGCCACTCCATGACCTTAATGTGCTTCTTCTTGAGCCACTCCTTTGTTGCCTTGGCCGTATGTTTTGGGTCATTGTCGTGCTGGAAGACCCATCCACGACCCATGTTCAGTGTCCTGGCTGAGGGAAGGAGGTTGTCGCCCAAGATTTCACGGTACATGGCCCCGTCCATCCTCCCCTCGATGCGGTGAAGTCGTCCTGTCCCCTTAGCAGAGAAACACCCCCAAAGCATAATGTTTCCACCTCCATGCTTGACGGTGGGGATGGTGTTCTTGGGGTTATAATCAGCATTTCTCTTCCTCCAAACACGGCGAGTCGAGTTGATGCCAAATAGCTCGATTTTGGTCTCATCTGACCACATTACCTACTCCCAAGCCTTCTCTGAATCATTCATGTGTTCAATGGCAAACTTCAGACGGGCCTGTACATGTGCCTTCTTGAGCAGGGGGACCTTGCAGGGCGCTGCAGGATTTTAATCCATTACGGCGTAGTGTGTTACCAATGGTTTTCTTGGTGACTGTGGTCCCAGCTGCCTTGAGATTATTTACAAGTTCCTCCCGTGTAGTTCTGGGCTGATCCCTCACCTTTCTCATGATCATCGATACCCCACGAGGCGAGATCTTGCGTGGAGCCCCAGACCGAGGGCGATTGATGGTCATTTTGTGTTTCTTCCATTTCCGAATAATCGCACCAACAGTTGTCTCCTTCTCAACAAGCTGCTTTCCGATGGTCTTGTAGCCCATTCCAGCCTTGTGCAGGTCTACAATCTTTGCCCCGACGTCCTTAGACAGCTCTTTGGTCTTGCCCATGGTGGAGAGGTTGGAATCTGATTGATTGATTCTGTGGACAGGTGTCTTTTATACAGGTAATGAACTGAGACGGATGTCTTTCATACAGGTAACAAGTTGAGATTCGGAGTACTTTCTTAAAGTGAGAGGACTAATCTAACCGGTCTGTGGGAGCCAGAATTCTTGTTGGTTGGTAGGGGCTCAAATACTTATTTCACTCAATCAAATGCAAATCAATTTATAACTTTTATATGATGTGATTTTCTGGATTATTTTTTTTATATTCTGTCTCTCACTGTTAAAATAAACCTACCATAACAATTATAGATCGTTCATTTCTTTGTCAGTAGGCAAACCTACAAAATCAAATAATTATTTCCCCCACTGTATGTTGAATCTGGTGAAGTTTACATGTGGATCTTTTCGGTCACATGACCGGTCATTTTAGTGGCAAGCGTTTCATTTTTGTTTGTTGTTGTTCCACCTGTTGTCTGTGATTTCATTGTGCGCCCTAAAGCTGTTTTTTATGTGGCGAATTTAGATGTGTGCACAGGGAAGTCTCTCAAGCTTCATGCACACAAACACACACACACACACACACACACACACACACACACACACACACACACACACACACACACACACACACACACACACATTAACACAGCTTTAAAGTTACTCAACAGGAAGGAAACGTGACTACAGGAAACTGTTCAACAATCACACCCTCTGACCCTGTTTGTCAGTGTTTGTGTGTGTGTGTGTGTGTGTGTGCCTCATTCCTCTACATTCAGGGGAATGTAAATAATACTTTATTAAGCAAATCCTACACATAAAAGCTCCGTCTCTCTCTCTGTATGTCGTCTCACACACATTAGCATATCTGCCAGACGGGGGGAGAGAGAGAGAGTTCAGTGCCAACCTCACAACGGGCAAGCCTGCGGTTGCCGAGGAAACCAAACCACATGATCGTGGAAATGGTCACCGGGGAGACGGATGCTGCTGGGGGGGCATGATAGAGAGTGGAGGGAGGGGGGGAATGGAGTTAGGACAAGTGGGAGGCTTTTCATACATTTCGTGATTTTTCTGCTCTAAAAGGGAGATTTTTATGTTGCATCATGTTTCCTACTTTTGCTTCTTTCTAAGGGCAGTGCTATATGAGTCAGCACTGGTTTGCATACAGGATAGGGGAATATTTTATTTTGTCCAATGCTGCTCTCTCAAAGATGCAGTGGCTCCAATCAGATTGAGACTCCTTGTGGACAAATCAACACAGCGTTGACAGCGTTGGTCCTGGGGCACCAAGGGACATGTATGCTAATGATGTACAATGAAGGACGAAATCACCGTGTGTGACTGTGACACTGTAACAAGGATAAATAAAGATGATTTGATAGTATACATACTGAAATCGCACACTGCAATCATCAGGCACCTAGATATTCATTCTCAATGTCCTACTACAATAATCCCATGGCTGCAGAATAGAAAATAAAATAATTAAAGCTGCAATAATCTATTTCTTTTTTTTTTTTAAGAGATCAAATCACTTTATCTAATGAATGTTTAAAGTCAAAGGACTAGTGGTAAACCAACATATAATAATCACCCAACTGATGATGATGGAACGGTACAATTTGTAATAGTTACATTTGTGTTATGGAATAGATGTTTATGTTTGGGACGTTATCATTGTATTACCCTATTGCAGTGTCTTTTGGGGCGTGGCCGTCCGCAGCGTGGAAGAGTTTGGTTGTAACGTTAGTATATACCAGCATCCAGCAGCAAAAGTGAACTGCAGTCAATGATAATGAACCCCAGAGCCCTGAAGCCCCGCCCCCACCGCTGCACAGAACGCTAGTGCTTGTTCATTCTAAGTTTATTACTATTGAACGCATTGCATGTCCAAATTTCACCAAATCTGCCACTGTACGTCCTTTGGACCACAGCAATGTACACGCCAAATGTGAAGTAGATCGGATGAATGGCTCTCGGAATATGGGAAGGACACACAGACAGACGGAGATTCCTCACTTTATACTTAGATGAACATGTTATATGATAAAGATGTCACCTTGCGGTCATTGTGGTACACAACATCGAACTCTCTGACCTTTGACCTTTTCACCCCTGTGCGTAGGTGTTCACCACCTACTCGAACGAAGACTACGATCGGCGTAACGACGACGTTGACCCCATGGCGGCCTCGGCCGAGTACGAGCTGGAGAAACGAGTGGAGAAGCTGGACCTCTTTCCTGTGGAGCTGGAGAAAGGTACTCACCACACACACACACACACACACACACACACACACACACACACACACACACACACACACACACACACACACACACACACCCACCACACACCCCTTTACAACCGCTGAGAGTCACTCAGTCAAGCCTCTTATGTAACCACACATGCTCACAGGGCCGACAGGGAGCTGGGAGTGGACGTTTACTGTCTGCTAACAACTCCGTTATCCCCTTATGGGATTACATTTAGCGTGGATTAGCCTAATTAGCAGCTAGTAATTCTGAAGGTAATGGATTGGAACCAGCAACTATCCGTGACCGCTGCTGACTTATGTTTTAAGTTTGAAAGCATTGAATGAGGATGCTTATGTTAAAGTGACAATGAGGAACTTTTAACTGGTTGTGACACAGTCCCAGTTTAATACTGATCCTTTTATGACCTACATAAGTAAACCGTCAGCAAGTAATGTTTATTTCTACATAGTGTGTGTATAATGCTAGCATTTACATCTATAAGGATACAGTTCATTAAGATACAAGTCAGTGTTTTAATTATAAATACATTGTGTGTGTGTGTGTGTCTCCAGACAGCGAGGGTCTGGGTATCAGTATCATAGGTATGGGTGCAGGAGCTGATATGGGTCTGGAGAAACTGGGGATCTTTGTGAAGACGGTCACCGACGGAGGAGCAGCACAGAGAGACGGCAGGTACGCTGTCCACCTGTCCTTAATGTGTTATTTTTACAAGTCTCATGGAGAAAAAAAACGTACTCAAACAGCACAAAAAACGCATTTGTTGGGGACTATTTTCAGCTGTGGATTAATACACATTTCAAGATTTAAGGTTTATGAACACACAAAGCCAGATTTACACAGAGGTTAAAGAGCAACCATTTCTGCCGTGTCACCTCACTTGCACCCTCGCGTATAAAGCAATGTAATGAATGTAAGAGTTTTCTTTTTATAAACGCTTTTGCCAAGAAAACTGCATATGTTGAAAATTGACAATAGTAGTCATCAAATCCCATTCCAGGATCAGAGCTTTTCAACAACATAGTCCCGTTATAGCAGATGGTTAGATATTTTTATTATTCTGAGCTGTCCTCAGCTGCCCCAACAACAAATGAGACTGAAAAGTAAAGTAATTTAACGTAAAAGCCACAAGCCTCTGCTCCATGACATTTATTTTTACTTTCATAAATCTCCACTGTTAATAAATCCTCATGTCATAATTATTGTTATTATAATTTGTCTTAATAATTATAATTAAATAAATATATTAATAATAATACGCCTTTCATACAAGAAATGCAGCCCAAATGTACAATAAAGGAAAATAGACATAGAACAAAAAAACTCTTGCTAAAATAAGATACAAAAAAATATATGAAATATAATATATGGACTGCAAAGCATAAAAAAGGACAATAAAACCCAGAATACTACAATGAATATTAAAATCAGTACCCATATTTGCATCATGCATAAATACAAGAATTAACACTGCCGCAGCTTCAAAAGGTTTCCATTTTTCTTCTTCGACTCTGCTCTTCACTTTTCTAAATCAGTGGTGGAGATTTGAAATTTTAAGACAAAAACTTTAAGTATTTTGCCTTGAGTGCACTCTCTACCAATCCACCAAAAAAGTATGCGCTTGTTGCCGAAAGACCCCCAAAGATCAAAAGTTAATAGTGAGACTTCATCACATTCATAAAGTGGTGTCCCTTTATCTCTTTTCATCCCCAAACACACACACACGTGCTCCTTGTGTCGTTGTGTCCAGGATCCAGGTGAACGACCTCATAGTGGAGGTTGATGGGACCAGCCTGGTCGGCGTCACTCAGACCCTCGCCGCCTCCGTCCTCCGCAACACCACCGGCACTGTCAGGTCTGACACACTCTCTCCCTCTCTCTGTGTCTGTCTGTTCTGCACACACACACTTATTTACAGCGCATGCTGATTCTTGTTTTGGGGGTTATGTTTTTTTTGTTTTTTTTTAAGTGATATTAATTGCATATTATTCTTGTTGGTACATGCTAAAATTCTAAGGTTTGTGCTGGATGCATTTTATGTTTTTTTGCAGTTAGTATGATGGGAATTATTTTGTATAAAAATATATATTTATTTAGATTTTGACTTTCTTTTCAGGTTCGTGATTGGTCGGGAGAAGCCAGGGGAGCAGAGCGAGGTGGCTCAGCTGATCCAGCAGACTCTGGAGCAGGAGAGATGGCAGAGGGAGATGATGGAGCAGAGATACAAACAGTACATGGACGAGGACGAAGAGGTAACACGGTCGGACCGACGAGAACATTTGTTAAGCCACATTTGTTAACCTCAGAACATCTGCAGCTAACATTGCTTCGTCATCTTTTGAGCCGTTGTTAGCTGCAAGAAGAGGTGAACTGTGTGTGTGTGTGTGTGTGTGTGTGTGTGTGTGTGTGTGTGTGTGTGCGTGTGCGTGTGTGTGTGTGTGTGTGACAAAATGTCGGTCTGTGTGCCACCACGTGGCCGGCACTTTTCAAACTCAGTCCAGCTTCTCCACCTTGTGGCCAAAGAGGTGTGGACAGTGCAGTAAGACCAACTAGGACCATTTACATAGTTGGAGTGTTTCAAAACTGTGTGTCAATAAGAGCAAATTACAATTAACCATATGTATTTAATTATACCAGAAGCATTCATCCATAACACTGGGCTCGAATGAGGCTGAATATAAACTGTCTTTGTAATTAAAGCATGACTAGATTTTGAATTAGGTTGTCCAGTGCGATTAAACTCATGACTGAAAATGTAACCATCATTCTTCATCAGCGGGGGCGAAGCTGAGGCTGTCAACATCAAAAATTTAGCGGTTGATAATGACATAAACAGTCCATATTCTACAATAAGACACATCTCGCACATTTTGGGCCTTATTCTAATTTATTTTCTGCAAACATTTGACCATTTTTAATGCCAAAAACAAAATATATAGAATTAAAATGAAAGCAATGTTTCACCATAACCGCACACAACAGAAAATCTAACTTGACAGCCACAGAGACAGCATTCAGCAGAGCAGAGGACATCAATGTGGACAGCAGCAACGCGCTCCGGTTCAAGGCCTCATGATAAAAAGTCTTTGTGTCAGAGTAGAGAAGTGGAACCACAGCTGAAGATGCAGTAAGGTCACTACAACAAAGAATCGATGTGAATTGACTTTGCAATGTAGAGGAGGAGAAGACGATGATGTGAAACTTTATAGTGGAAGCCATTTACAAGCAGTGAATGCATACTCTAACTTAATTTGTAATATCATATTATTTGCGTGGTCTCTTTACCGCACATATTCCTCAGAATTAAATTACACAGCCACGTATGAGGAGCGAAAGGAGTGGAAGTGGGAGTTTAGACTTTGTTTGGTATCACTGTGATCTGCAATTAACATTTTAAAGAAATGATTTTACATTTTGGGAAATACTTTCATGTTTGTACAGTACATTTTAAGCTACTGCCAGCATCTGGCTAGCTTAGCTTAGCATAAAGTCTTGAAACAGAGGGGAAAAGCTAGCCTGGCTCTGTAAGAAGGTAACAAAATGTGCGTACCGGCATCTCTAAAGCTCAAAAAGCAGCTTTGACCCCCAATAAGCTATTTTAAGATAAGCTAACCAGCTGGTAGCGTTAGCTTAATATTAGCAGAGTGGTATCAATCTTCTCGTCCAACTCTTGGCATAAAAACAGTGAGCGAATGTAATGTTTTCTTTTCATCTTTTCTGCCGACCTGCAGACGGGTGAATATGCGACCGACGAGGAGGAGGAGATGAGTCCGGTGTTTCCAAACTCCATCGAGGTGTTCGACCTGGCAGAGAACCAGGACACGATGTCTCCTGTGGAGCTGGACCCCGAGAAGCTAGCCCACAAATTCAAGGAGGTACACATGATTTTGATCATTTGGATGCAATTTCACTCATAGTTTATCTGTTCTCTAAATGTATCATGCTTTTGGGTTTGATTTCATTCTATGTCTCTGTCTGTAGCTCCAGATTAAACATGCAGTCACCCAGGCGGAGATTCAGCTGCTGAAGAGGAAGGTGAGAACTTTAAATCTCTCTCCTCAGCATGCAAAAATAAAAAACACTGCAACATCCAGCATATCTAGCATAACACCAGTACCTCAGCTGACTTAACGCTGGCTCTGCCTCCCACGCCCCACCTCCTCCTCCCACATTCCCACCCCCTTTACCTCCAGCTGGCTCATGCGGAGCAGGACAAGTTGCGTTGGCGGATGGAGCGTGCTCAGTTGGAGCAAAACATCCGGGACAGTAAAGAGAGGATGGAGAAGCTGGAAGGCTACTGGATGGAGGCTCAGTCGCTGTGTAAGGTAATTCAAGAGAGAATGAACACAAGAAGATAGGAGGAAGCTATCAGTCATGAACGGATTAATCATTATGTTTTCTCATTATTTAAGCCTCGTGCATCACTTGGGATATTTTTGGCTTTTTCATTTTTTAGATTGATTTTCTTTTTGTTTTTGTGTGGTGTTTTTTTTTCAATTTTAGAAGTTCAACAACAGCTCCTATAATAAGTCTATAATAAACTGTGTCCCCATTGAAACCCATTAAAACCACAGTTTTTGATCCCACTGCCATCACAGCATAACATTGTGCATTCCATTTAGCAGGCTTTCATTCTAGAACCATGCCTTCTAAATGGTAGTTTTTAATATTTTATACATTGATTATATATACATTGAGCCATTTTCTCATGTTTGCCCTATGGTACAAATAGAGTACCAGTTATATCTGCTGTATTTGGAGCACTGCCATCAAAATCAATGTTGCTACTTATCATTAACATATCCCAGACTGCGTAAAGAAAAATAATCTTTTTTTTTTTTCATAAAAACCACAGCATTATGTAAACAAACTGGTATTTAAAGGGATTAAAATACTGAAACGAACATTTGGAAGTTATGATCAGGGCTGCAGTTGGTTAAAAGATATAATTCAGTGAGAGTGAAAAAATAATATAAATTCATTTTATAGTAGTTTTTGGAAGGGGGACAATTTTGTCCTCTATAATAACAGTAGGGAGTTTGTTTTGAACAACAATGCATCAAAATCAATTTTGTTGCTTATCATTTACATATCCCAAATTCTGATAATCCCCTCCCAAATAAATGATTCCACCCAGCATTTACTATATTAAAATAATCAAGTTTCTGTGTTTCATTCTTTTTATGAAACTCAACAGTGGCATTATGTAAACAAACTTTCATTTAAAGGGTCAAAATTCTGAAAATGAATGAATATTTGGTAGTTTTGATCAGGACTGAAGTTGGTTAAAAGATTGAACTCCGTGAAAGTGGAAAATAATATAAATATTTAATTTTATGGCAGTTTTATGATACATTTTTTAAAGGGATATCACAAGGTTTGACAATGACGTGTGTCTTTTTTCTTTTTTTTCTTTCTTTTTTTTACTCACTGACCGATTGTGGGGTTTTTGTGTCTTCAGGCGGTGGACGAACACCTGAAGGAAACCCAGTCCCAGTACCAAACCCTAGAGAGGAAATACAGCAAAGCCAAGAGACTGATTAAAGAGTACCAGCAGAAGTAAGGAAGCAGAAACGCATTCAAGGTTTGAGAGACGGAGTAAAAAACCCCAACGCTTTAATGTGCTTGTCTTGTGTGTGTGTTTGTGTGTGTGTCTGTGCGTTGTAGGGAGATCGAGTACCTGAAGAAGGAGACGGCTCAGCGTCGGGCGCAAGAAGAGAGCGTGGCAACACACAAAGAGGAGGCAGACAACCTGCAGGAAAAGGTTTGTAAATATACTCACCTGTGTCAGCTCCTCCCTCAGAAAACACTAACTCTGCCTTGTTTTCTCTTTTTAATCTGTTTACATTTCCTTTTTTTCAAGTAAAAGGCCCCAATCCTCTACTTTTATTTGATTCTGTGTAGTTTTTAAAAAAAAAATGCATCGTTAATACTAATACTTACTTATTAAAGGAAACCAATGAAACTTTACTTCCAGGTAATTCTGTTGATTGTTGAATTTAATTCTACTTGATTTTAGCTCTGCATAGTTATGCATCCAATCCAATTTTGTTGAAAAAAATGGGCTTCAAGGATACTGGATTAGACCGGTTTAAATCATATTGTCAAAGCAACCTTTGTTTTAAAGCTAACTTTAGCACTTTCGCGGTGATTGCCAAGCAGGGATAATAAAAAAAAGAAGAAGCAGCATCCCCTCTGTCTGACAGAGCCCTGTCCTCTACTATGTCTTTGTTTTTCACAGATTATCGACTTGGAGACCAAGGTGGATGCCCTGAAGACCCCCAACCCCTCCTAAACCGCTGCTACGTCCCTACCTCCTGTCTGTGACCTGAAGAGGAGGAGCTCTGCCTTCGTTTATGACCCCCGGGGCTGTCATTTATTCCCATCAACCATTTGCTGCACGGACAGGTAGTGTGGGGGGAGGGGGGGGGGGGGGGAGACTAACAGGGAGAGGACGAGGAGGGAAGAAGCAACCTCTCATCTGACATCTGCCGGCGGCTTAGCGCTCCCGTCAGCCAATCCCAGAACGCCTCCCTCCGTGATACCCAGAATCCTCCTCGTGTGTCTTCCCGGCAAAACCCCGGCTCAGCAATCAACGCGGAAACCACATCCAACAACCCGTGCTTCACGTATTGGACGATCCGCTTCTCCTCTCTTCAATCAACAGCACCTTCACCGGATTCACATTCATTTTACAAAAAGCGCTTTTTAATTGAACAGGCTCGTCACAAAGTGCTTTTTATAGAGTGACAGAGGGCACGCACGCAGAACACAATGCAACAAGAACTGACGGAGGTAGTTTGATTGTTGTCGTGCTACTTTTAAACTAGGTGGTTGCGGAAAACTGTTCCTTTATAATTTTTTGGGTGGGGGGGCCGGACTGGATTATTACGAAGAAGACGAACTGTGTTTTCTGTCGCGTGGCGTTGATCATTAAAATCTGAAAAACGAACACGGAGACATGTCCACCGCCTTTTTAAAAGACAAACTCTGAAGTGGAGCCTCGATAGTGACACACAACAAAAACAACAAAAACTTTGAAAGGAAATAGCCACCACCTGCTGATAGTTAAGTAATAAAAACTACAAAAGAAGATGGCCGACAAATTTCTGATTAGTGACAAAGAACTTCCCGCCCTGGCCTTCTCTTTTCAAGCTGTGCACGCAGTGGAAAGGAATCAGGTAGAGGCATGCTTTTCAGGTCTGAACTGTGGTGGCGAAACCGTTTGTATATATTCTATACATGTATTTAAAAGTGTTTAAACGGCTTAAAGCAATTAAGTGGGTCTGACAGCCGAGAGTAAGGCGGTGCGATGAGCCGGAATGACCACGAAACGGTTCCCCATTCAGTCCGTTTCATCTCTTTTCTATCAACATCGACGGCAAACAGGGTGTGAATAGTCTAATGTGTGCTTCTAGAGCTTTCTAATGGTGTTTACCCGTTGGCGTTTATTACAGTATCTGTGGGTTTACATGCACAACAACATTCTGTTAATTCACAACCAAAATGTAGTAAATTCTTGAGTTGGTGCAGGGTTTTCAGAAATCTTATCCAGGATTTAAAAAAGAAAGAAAAATAACTGAATATGCTTGTTAGAATTTACAAGTATCCCAAGGCTGTTTTTGCTTAGTTTCATGAGCCGAGGCTACGTAAGAAACTGCATATTCAGTTAACGGCGGATATGTACAACAGGATCTCCTGAGGTGCTTTATCAGTTGTTCAAACATTTCCTGGAGGCTAAACTGCTCTACGACTATTCTCTTTAGTTGAGGTAAACACGAGTGTCAAAACATTCTGAGAGATACTGGACTTTTGAGGTGATACTTTTAAATTTAAAAACTTCTCAGTATGTTCACAATATATCAGACCATATTATTTTTCAATATACTTAATTTTATAAATTATACATAACAAACATAAGATGCTTAAAAAAAGAAAGACCATAATTATTAGATTTTTTTTATAAGCAATTTATTAATGAATTCTGAAATTCCAATACTACTGAATTTATAGCAGTTTTTGGTTATACTTTGAAATCCATCTGTCTGCCTATATGTGGTTTTAATTCCCCTCTTTTTTTTCTCCAAGTGGTACAATTAACTGAACTTAGATCATGCCATTGACAGTAGATAACCTGGTAGGCCAGAGGTCTGATTGATTCCTTTGGGCTCTTCAGGCTCTGATTTTACCTCTAGATGCATCCAATATTATTTAAAACAACAAGATTTTTTAAAACCGACTTGTTTCAGAATTTGAGTTTAGTTTTGAGAATGTCTGACGCAGGTCAGACAGATATTTTTATATTTTTATACAATATTTCAGTGCTACACATTCAGCGGTATTACAATTTCAACATTAAGCATTCAGCAGTTACATATCAAAATGATCTTTCAGCTGCTTATGAAATACATAATTGTAATGGCCTTTCTATGCTTCCGTATAAATCATAATCAGTGTCAGTAAGGCTGTAATCGCTAGTTATCTAAGTTAGCTACGTAGCCTTTCTGATTTTTTTTTTTAATCCTGTTGCTATCCATATTTCCTGATGTTGCCGATTAAATCATTTCCAATTCTATGTTTTATTGATATTCAGAATTGGTCTTTTCTAATCAGCCTATAGAGCCTTGTTATGCTCACTTACAAGGATGGTTTTGCCTCTGGGAAATGTTTGTCAAACTACATCTTCCCAGTGTATTCAGAAAACCGTGTGCATGTAAACACACTCCACATCTCTTGGATTACGCGAAGAGTAAAGGGTCCCAGTGCCAGTATTACGAACTTAAATTTGTGATATATGCCTGACATTCCAAATGTGGGTGGAATACAAAAGTGTTACTGTGGTGGTTAAAGGTCAGATCATTATTTTCTGGAACCCAAGGACCACTGGAGGTTCAGATGCAGAAACATTGTTTTGTTGAATTTTTTTCCAAACAAATCGAGTAAATTGCAAAAAAATCAAAGACATACAGAAATTATGTTGCTTGTCAATTATTTTGGGTTATGGGTCACATCTTGATTATTAATTCCATCAGAGATTGGTTGTCAAATTAGCTAATGTGGAAATAGCAAATTAAGACATTTGTCCATACAAAATAATTTGACTACTATCCAGTAGTTGGTGAGGACTTTTTGCTATTCCAAATATGAGGCTCATATTTGCATGTGGATGGCAAAATGGTGCCGAGTAAGACAGTGTTTTGAACGGACCAATAGCGTATTTTGCTGCTCGTTCACCATGGTGATCATTATGAGTTTGTATTTGTCTTTATCGAGATAATACAGCTTGCTGGCAAGCTCTGATTAGGTTGCCTAAATTGGAAACACTGAACCAATAACAGTTTAATTAGGCTATTTCGGTTCTCGTCAATAATGAATGCAAACCAAATAGTTTTCATGGTTTCTAGAGAATTAAGTTAGGGTGAAATAATTTCCTCTGGCACCATCTTCTGGTCAAACATTTCATTTCTCAGATACTTTGGTTAACAAGGAAAACATTCCCATCAACATTGTATTTTGTATTGATTAGCAAACGTTAGCATGCTAATACACACTAAACCAAGGTAAATGTTACACCTGCTAAACACCAGCATGTTAACATTGTCACTGTGAGCATGTTAGCACGTTGACATTAGCACTGAGCCTCAAAGCAGCGCCTCCATAGAGCCACTAGTGTGGCTGTAGACTCTGTAGTCCTCCTGATATTATAAAATATTAAAATAAATATTTTGTTTATTTGTCATCTTGCAAACACAGAAGAAAGTTCACAAATATCATGTATATATATTTGTGAAAGTTTTTCTGTTTGACAGAAAAAAATTCAAATCTAATGTTGCACTTCCAAATTGTTAATAGTTGTTCACAGAAGCTCGTCACACTGACAGTGTTGTGTTGTACAGACAAACCTTTTAAAATTAGGTATTTTAAAAAGGTACCCCTTTTTTTTTTGGCTGACCGATTACCGGCCCCTGTTTACTAGCGTCTTAAAATGTACAAGCTTCCGACCTTCACCTCTGACATGCAGGAACTCATCAGTGTTACAGGAAGTAATCAGTGTTAAATTTTCAGTGACTCGTGGGAGCAAATACGCTTTTGTAGTGCTCAACTCATGAACTGTTGGGGAATTATTTAGTTGTAAAACAGGATTATAAAGAACGTTAACCAACGGACTAAGGTCATTTTTCTGTTTGTAAAGTTGTGTTTTGAGTCCTGATGGGATGATGCATTTTGTAGGCCAACCAGGAAGTTAGCATCGCACTGGTTCCCTTCACAAAAAGCCAATATGATTTTTAATTTGATTTTGGATATTGAAGAAAATATGTTCATGACCCTACACAGTTTTGTTCAGCAAGATAATCTTCACAACTGAACACCACTTAATTGATTTCTGAAGCGTGAATACAATCGACAAAAGTGAAAAGCTAACCCTAGGCTATAAATTAACTACTGGGTCTCATTTAGCCACTCGTTAGCAACCGCTTTTTTTAAGACACGTAAAAGCCTCAAAATTCAAAAGAGGAACAAAACGTTGCGATCTCTTCAATTTGTGTTTACCACAAAACCCCCAGTACCCCATTCAAAAAACGTATTGACTTTAGGCAAGGGAACCAGGAAGTGCAAAAACGCTGACTCATTTCCTGGTTTTAGTACCTGGACTCATAAAACACCCACAAAAACAGTTTGAATGATGGACTGATATCATGATATAAGTGTATTTGAGTAAGACAAAGGGCAGCAAGTACAAACTTGCAGTATAAAGGTTGATGTTTTTATTTAAGACAACAAGTATTAGTCCAACACATGCAGTATATTTATATTGTTGTCCTGTCGGACTGGAGCAAAGGGGCTTCTAGAGCATTTCTTTTTTAGAGGAATCCAAATCAGCCATAAGCAACTCACTTTAGGTATTTTTCACAAGTATTTTTTATTACAGTCTCATCTCTTATGTCAAACCAAATGTGAGCTGTGCAGTTGATGTTTTATCACCTGGTCAGGTTACTTTAAGTTGAAAATCTGAACGCAGGAAGTGATCACCTCGCCTTTTTTATGACTTGACCTTATTAGTTAACGTGCTGCTTTTGCCTCCACAAAGCCTTCCGACGTGCGCTACCCATAGATGACCGTCACCGTGGTTACCCACCACATCCATCCATCACTCATGCCCCCATCTAAAAGAGCGTTTGCCAGTGAGTATGGAAGACACAAACCGCCATGTTGGACAGACAGATTGTAGCACCGCAGCATTTAAATATCGATACAGATCGATGCCTTTCTCCCAGACACCTTCTTTACTTTCATTGCTTCACGTTTCCCCAACGCTGTGAGGGTTTAGTGCCTTGCTTTAAGGGTTAAGTAAGGATAATAGTTGATAGTGGGGAGCCCACGCCCACCCGTCACCAAAGCTCGACGTTAGTCAGACCTCAGTGCATTTTGGCGAGTAAAGCCGAATGCAAATGGACCGTTTCTCGCACCTCTAAGTTTTACCTTGACAACTGGCACGTTCTGTCCCGTAACCATTGGCAACCAGTCTCTAAACACTTCACCTGTTAGAAGTTTAGGCTTGTGCTGACGTGATGTTTTAAGAAACTGGAAAAAAAGGTTTAAAAATGCAAAACAAAAGCACTATAGGCAGTTTTGTTTTAATTGTTTTAGTGTGAATTTTCCATCCGCTTTGTTCCAGCACCCTGAACTTCTGGGCTTAACTTTAGATACATTGACGACATTAGAGAGAGGTATGTTTCCACGAATGAGCGTGAGCGGGGCAATCTGACGGCGCATGACTTGAACCTCTTGAGTGTGTGTCGGGTCTGAAACAGATTTCCCTCTCTGCCCGGCTCTGTTCTGTAGATGATGCCGCCATGTGTGTCCGAAACCTATACCTGTCTGTCAGCATTAATAAATAAACATGAGATATGTTGAAACAAGTTGGTTTAAATCAGCAACGTGCTGCTCTCTGACTTTGTATGTGTGTGATTATGTTTATGAATTTTACCTTAACTTAACTGTCCCGATATTTAGAAAGGAAGAGGAATCTAACCAGTAGTGGAATGTAGTTATTAAGGTGAGTACAGTTTTGACATACTTGTACTATACTCAAGTATTTCCATTTCACGGTACACTACCTTAAACTTTTACTCATCTACATTTCAGAAATAAATATTGTAGTTACTTTTTACATATGCTTTTACGATAGGATGCAGTACTATACTACTTACTACTACCTACTAATCTACCCAGTAGCAGGTAAAGCATCTAACATTGGCTCTTACTACAACATAAAAATACTCCCAGTATTAGTTAAAAACAGAATAATGTGATATTCTAAAATAATACATAACACTTTCCAAGGAGATGTTCTGCATAATGAGTACTTTTACTTTTCATACTTTAAGTACAGTTTGGCGATACTATTACTTAACTGTCATTATTCAGAACTTTTACTTACAATACAGTCATTTTTAATAATGGCATTTGAACTTTTACTTAAATTGAGGATCAGAATACTTCTTCCACCACTGTATCTGACCATACATTCATGTTAAAATACTGTATCTCAAGTGAAGGTCCTGCATTCCAGATCCTACTTAAGTAAAAGTAGAGACATATCAGCAGCTCAATGTACTTAAAGGGCCAGTGTTAAGGATTAAGAGGGATTTATTGGCAGGAATGGATTATAATATTCATATCTGTTTTAATTTGTGATATTACATGAAACTATTGCGAATTGTGTTGTTTTTGTTAGCTTGGCATGAGTCCTTCTTATCTACATAGGAAGCTAGTCCTCTTCACGGAGTCTTCAATGTTTCTACAGTAGCCCAGAACGGACAAACCACTGGTTCTGGAGAAAGCTTTTCACTTTTTTTATGTCACCTGGAGGCCACCGTAGTTCTCAGACACTCTTGGAAAAGGGATAGGTGAGTGCAAAAAAAGTATTATAAAGTATTAAACTAAAAACCTCCTCATTTTGGTGTGATACATTATTATATCTGATTTTATTTTATTTTTAATATTGAGGCATCAACCTGTGTGTGGCTATTTTCTGTGGTAGCCGCTTTAACTATTGATTATTATAATATTTTCATATTTTTAATCCAGCAGTTTAGATAAATAGGGCAAAGTTGTAAAATTATTATTGTATGGAGAGAAAACAAACTGCACATTTTATTACATTTTTAAGACAAAGTTCAAAATATATGTTCATATGACCTCTTTGGGCCTTGAGCAGTAATTTTGTTAAATTTTAGAGATAAACTTACTTTGGTGGGACTGCTGAAATCTCACACATCCGAAATGTGACAACTGGCCCAACTGTTTTTTGTAAAGGTTGGGAACCACCAGTTTAAAATGTACATATAAAGTTATTTTATTTGATATGCTTATATGTATTTTCATGACTTACCATTTGGTATTGAACCTGTAAAACTAATGACTTACCCATCAGCTTTAGCTTTATTTTGTTAAATGCCCAGTGTTAGGCATGCTAACATGCGGACCGTTGCACCTGCTATAACAAGAGCATGCGTCAGCCAGAAGGCCCACACCCGATTTATAAATTACAAAATGAGATAGTCTCTACTTTCATAGGTCATCATTTATTCATAAGAAGTGCTGAAAATAAATACAAAACATTTTTTTTGGAACACATCTGGTAAAGTGACAAAGACCTGCTTCAGTCAAGTTATGCTCATCAGAAAAAAAAAAAAAAAAAAAAAGTTTTGATTTACTCTTCCTGCTTTAACTGCAGGTGTGTCTGAGCAAACTTCAGTCTCATCCATGATGATCTTAACTCATAATTAAGAACGACCTTCCACTTTTAACCGGAGTGTAAAACTGCCCAGAGCCCTCCAGCCAGAGGCCCAACGGCTCTTCTGTGGAATGAACAAATATAAAACATGAGCAAGCATTGAAATGATGGCACACAATGTTAAATGGATGACTCATGACGCGCCTTTAAAATGTTTGTAACGCCCAATTAACCAGACCGAGACGTACTTCCTGCGTTAATTCCAGTTTAGCAATGAGTAGATTTGACACCAGATCAGCATCTCGGTGCTATGGCAACCGCTGACAGCTAGTAGGAGTCTAAACTAACATTAGTAGCCAATTTCAGACACCACATAAATAAACACAAAGGGGTTAAACATGCACTCTGATACTCTACACATGCTAATTAGCTGGGAACCTGTACTTTCCTGGATTCAATACAGGGGCCTTTATTTATTAGCTCTGTTAGCCGAGTTGTGTATAGTAGTGAAGGCCTGAGTGTTGTTGGGAGTATGTCCTGTAGAAGGCACTGGCACTCAATCTGATGCTATCAGTAAAAAGGAGATTTTACTGCAAGGGTAAGGGGGGGGGGTTAATGCTTAAAAATATCCTGTTCTAAGAGGAACATTCACTTCTATGGAGAGAAATGTAGACAAGATGGAGATGAGAGTAAAAAAACTGAGGTGAGTGTGTGTGCTGTTTGACGAGGGCAGCAGAGGGAGAGACAGGCAGTAGTACATCGAGGGCACAGATCTGTGTGTGTGTCTGTGTGTGTGTGTGTGTGTGTGTGTGTGTGTGTGTGTGTTCAGTCATCTTATCTGTTAAAGGGAGAGTTCAGATTTTTTTCCAAGTGGGCTTATCCACAGTCAGTGAGTTAGCTACAGTCGATGTGGTTCGGCAACGCCATCAGTTTGGAGAAACAGGCGGGAGTACCAGCACAGTATCAAAGCTTTGTACTGATGAGGACGGGGGCAGCAGCTAAACGTATTTTAGCATCTAAAAGAAACGATTTCAGTTTAAGTGTACACTATATTTAGAACATTTTTACCGCTTTTGCCTGCCGTCGGACAGCCCTTTCTGACAGGGAACTTAAGCCCTTATCTATGCTCTCTTCAAGGCCACTAGACTCCTTTGACAAAAATAGCAATTTTGCCTTGCAGAACACTGGAGTTAATAGTTAAACCACTACCTCGATCGTTTTTGTTAGTGTGACTTTGGCGTTTTAAAGGGTTGGTACGGATTCACCAAATTCACACATTAACGTAAACAAACTAACTGATTGAGGCAGCGGTATACCGGCGACTCGTGTTCTGCAAGGTAAAAATCACATCTCATCAAAGGAGTCTGGTGGCTTTGAAGAGAGCGTAGATAACGGCCCTAGTTTCCCTTCAGAACGCTAAGGTAAACCAGTAAATATATTCTAAATATAGCATACACTTAACCTGGTATATATATATACACACATATTTTCTTAGGTGTCTAAAATCCATTTTGCTGCTGCCGCCCCTGCTCTCAGCAGTTCTGCTCCTGTCTGCCTCTCCAACCGCCATCTACTATAACTAATACGCTGACTAATACACTATGTATAAGTACCTCGTACAACCCATTTTCAAAACATCCAAACTACCCCTTAAAGCTGCACTCAAAGAAAAAGAGGTTAGCATTTATGTATATGATACAAGCAGGACATGGATACTGTAGCGTTTTCAGTGTTTGACCTCTATGTTTCTAAAGAGACCTGACAAGGCAAATAGTGTGTGTGTGTGTGTGTGTGTGTGTGTGTGTGTGTGTGTGTGTGTGTGTGTGTGTGTGTGTGTGTGTGTGTGTGTGTGTGTGTGTGTGTGTGTGTGTGTGTGTGTGTGTGTGTGTGAAGCAGGTCGTTCAGTCGTCCACTCCGATGTTGTGGAACAGGTAGGACATGGACTCCCCGTTGTGGATGCGGCGGATGGCCTCCGACAGGATCATGCTGATGTCGACGGTCTTGATCTTTGGACACTGGAGCTTCTGGAGCTCGTGGGGAATCGTGTTGGTCACCACCACCTGGAGGAAGATGATGATGATGATGACGAGGGTGAGAGAGATGTGAAGGGGAGAAAGGTGGTGCAGGTAAAGTAAGTAGAGTGTAACAGACTACTCGCTCACCTCGTCGATGGCTGACTCCTCTATGAACCTGGGGGCGTCCAAGGAGAGGATGCCGTGTGTTGCCATGACGAAGATCTTGTAGGCCCCCCTTTCCTTCAGCGTCTCCGCTGCTGCCACGAAACTGTCGACGTCGTCAATGATGTCATCCTGTGGGACAAATAGGCCCGTCTCAAACAAGCTAATCAACTTTCAACATGTAAAAGCACCAATTCACCCTCTAATGAGGAACATTTACTTTGAGTACCATCTCAAGTTTCTTCCCTAAAACATCCTTAGACAATTCTATTTAGTTTCAATTGAATTAAAACAAACCAACAAACTGAACAATAAAGTGAATGTTGATCGTGGCCTCCCGGAATTAAATGATCGACTGCGACATTTGACGGAATGTGTAATAAATTATATTTTGTCCCCTCCTACCCCCCAAAAACAAAAATGGGAATAATCGTGATCTCAATATTAATAAAAAATAAATTAAAAAAAAGCCACTATCAAACTGCGTGCTCTCACCACTATGATGGCGATGCGTCCTCCTACGTCTCCTACCACCGTGATGGGAGGCTTCTCTTTGGGGATCAACACTGTAAACCAAACAAAAAAAGGGAAGATAATTTACTTAAAACCTATTCTTTAAATGGCGGTTACATGTTTCGGTTTCGTAACTGCATTTGTGTGTGCATTACATGGGATCTCCATGCTGGGGTGAATGGCTCCGGTGGTCTTGACGGTGGGTGGCGAGTGTCGGCCGTCCACCTGGTCCGACTCGGGGTCCTGAGCTTCACCGTGGATCACCGCTATGCCCAGACGCAGCCGCTCGGCAAACGACTGAGCCCTGATTCACCAAGATAAGAGGGAACAGTTCAGTTACCACGGCAACAGTGCAAAAAAAAAAAAAAAAAGAATTAATCGTAAATATAATAGACAACTTTTGTTGCAACATTTCCAACTTTGGCGCTGTGGTTCTGTCAGAAATAATACTGTGTGATGCTACATAAATGCAGTTGACCATAACTTCCTCAGGATAGGAAAATAATTTGAACAAAAGGTTTCTAATTAACTTATCAGTTACTGATGTGATGTAATGAGTTACAGCTCAGCACAGTTGAAGGATCTGCGAGTTAATAACCAGTGAGTGAGGAGGGCTGACTGTACCTTTTGGCAGAGGCTGGGGATTTGGCCACAATCACAGCATTTCTATAGTCAGGGATCTGGAGGGAAAAAGAGGTCACACATTTAATGTCTGATTTGCATATGACTGACAGTTCTCTTTTAGGGTCAGTTTCTGGATTTCCATATCCTCTACGTGGATCATTAACTGGTGAGCATGTAAAAGGTGAGAAGCCTGATTTTGTCTACCCTGTTAAAAATCAAGGACCCACTGTTAATAAGAATTTCAGTGGCCAATCTGCCACCGTTACCTTAAGGATGAAAAAGCTTTGGAGGCACGACAGGAAGTTGGCATCCTACTGGTTCCCTCGACAGAAAGCCAATGGGATTTCTTTTCATTTTGGATTATTGAATAAAATAATCTCTGGCAAACAAAAGGTTTTGATACTTACACGTTTTGTTCCGCAAGATTATCTCCACAAATTTTAAGATTTTCGAAAGCGTGAAATTTACAGGCTTCAAAATCCACAAGAGGGGGGTATTTAGTTACATATGTGTTTATCATAGCTCAAAGCGTTAAAATCTCTTGTATTCACTGCAAGCATTACTTCCGGCATCCAACCGAAAAAACACATTGACTTGAAGAAGAGACAAATGCAGGCGGAAAAACGGGTTGTGCAAAAACGCTGACTCGTTATATGTTTTCTGGACTCAACCAGCAAACCTGCATCACGTGTTGTAGAGGATATGGGACAAAGGTTCAACCTGTAGTTTGACACCATTAACAACAGTATGAGCCTCTTCAAATATGTGGGGTTAAAGTTAAGCAAACCAGGCGGCAACCTCCGGTTCTGAAAAGTGAAGTCAATGCAGAAGTGTCTTCAACCTGCATTCTTTCTAATGTCCAGCAGGGGGCGACTCCTCTGGTTGTATATAAGCCTATGAGAAAATGACTCTACGTCTCACTTGATTTATTCCCTCAGGAAACATTGGAAACATGAGTTTATGGTCTCAATCTCTAGTTTCAAGTCTTCTTACATACAGCATGATGCTCATTTAGTGAATTATGGTCCATTTAGAGTCAAATAGACCATAAAGCAGAGTATGCTTTAGGGCGGGGCCCATAAATGTCTTATTCAGCCTGCGGTTGTGCTATGCTCCACCCTCTTGTGTCACTTCTGATTGCCTAAAAACAAAATAGGAAGGCTAGTATGGAGGTCCTTTAATATGCAGTCATATTGTGTATGTAGCCTGCTGTGTTTACCTCTTCCTGTATGTACTGCAGCAGGAAGGGGGAGGCTCTCAGATTGTCCACTGGGATGTTAAAGAAGCCTTGGATCTCTTTCTGATGGAGGTCCATGGTGATCAGGTGGGTGAGACCTACACAAAACAGGCAGTTCCATAGCGTTAATGCTCGCATTTTTACAACAATGTGTGCAGAGATGGGCGCACTGTCATCAGCCTTGTAGGACAACATGTTGTCCTACTTTACACAAAAAGGCAACCCCCTCCCACCTACCAGCTTTACACATCATGGAGGCGATGAGCTTGGAGACGATGGAGCCCCTCTTCCTCATCTTGCACTGCTTGCTGTAGGGGAAGTAGGGGAGGACGCCCGTGATGCTCCTGGCGCAGGACGTCCTGCACGCGTACACCAGGATCAGCATCTCCATGATGGTGGTGTTCACGTCCCTGGGGGGAGGGGAGGATGGAGAAGGGAGACAGCAGTGTGAGGGACATGTTTTAAGGTGGGGAAAAAACACTTTGTGCATGTTCTGTCTTACTTGGACACCGTCTGGATCACAAAGACATCTTTGCCTCGCACAGACTCTTGGACCTGCACCCGCGTTTCTATGGAAACAAAAACAAGGGACTGTGAGAACTGACCGCGAGAAAGTGGAACGCGCTCCTACCTCGTATCTGAACCTGCAAGGCCTGTCAGCTTCATTAGAGGGCTACATGCACCCTTTGTGTGCCCCCCCACTGTAGATACCAGCATTCCAACAATGTGCCTCCCACGGATAAGAGATTAGGAAACAAAATGCCTCCTATGCAGAGCCAAATGTCCAACAGAAACAGAGGAAACAAGAGTCAGAGCTGACAGCCAATTCAAACTTTGACTATTCACATTTACTCTAAAATGTTCATATTCCACTGCACATCCAACGCAGAAATCCTCTCGCCTGCACTTGAAATTATCTTAAGATATGTAATCTGCCACGCTGAATATTTGCCCTTTTGTTTTGTCTCACATGCATCAGTGTTGCGATAAAACAGGTGCAAGCAGCTTGTTTGGAGATTGTTCCTGATTATCAGTAGAAGAGCTGTGTTGAATACGCAAAACAAACAGCATGGGTATTGTGGGGAAAAAAGTAAAGTCTAGTTTGTGAAGAAGAATTTCTTACAAATAACATTTAAAAAAAACAGCACGTCTCCAAGTTTAGACAATTAATATCGGACACAAAAAAAAAGAAATGTCTCTTCCTAAAACAAACTTTTAAATATGAATAACAGCCCAGCTAGAAAAAAAAAAAGGCACAGGAACATTTTACTTAAAAGTGTAATCACATGAATATGAATATATAATGAGCAATACAACATTGGACTTAAGTCTCACCTCATTTACATAAACATGCATAACAAGTCTTTCCTCTTCAGGGAAAACAATAAACCTGTCTTCATCTCCTTCTGGTGGTGTTGACTCAAACAGACCTTTCTTTTTACATATGTAAGGAATTTACACTATGAAGCAAAAAGGTAAAACAAAATTACTAAATAATGTTCCATACATCTGCAAGCTGATTATCTTCTCTTCATTATCTCAAAATTGTAATGAATACTTTTCAAACAAAATTAGTTATTATCAAGAGAACATAATTCTATATAACTTCTTTCCTGCCATTCACGTGAGTTAAATCTGCGCCAAGTCAGAATCTATTCGAGAAATGCGTTTCCACAGTCCAATTCTCGCATAAACTATTACTTTATCAGAAAAAAAAAAATCTCAAGCGAGCGTATTGAAGAAGTTTTAATCGAATATTGCTGTTTCCATACCGCTTTTCAAATGCGATCCTTTAACATCTGCATTAAAAATTGCGTGAATGCAAACGCGTCTGATAATACTTCATAAGTTAAAAAAAAAAAGAATAAGTCAACATCTACACATGCACAGGGAGCCATTCTCTGTCAGATGTCACCTTACCTCTGTTATCCTCCTGGTACACCTGCACCTTGCCAAGCTCCACCCCTAACCGCCTAAGAGAGAGAGAGAGAGAGAGAGAAAGAAGTCGGAGGACGCTAGAATGTTTACAGTTGTACAGAATGAAGGAATGCTGAGAGAAAGCAGCGCATGTTATTATCTCACTAACAAGAGAGTGTAAATGATATTACACTAGAAGTTGTCGTGTTAACTGTTAAAATGCTGGGTTTCATTTCAGCTCTCACGCACAAACACACACAGAGAATGGGATTCAGTGTCTGACCCAAGCTCCTTTATTTGTTCTGTAAACATGCACTTTTGGAGTCCAGGAATGCGATTTTGCACTTTTGGTAAATGTTCTGTTTACACATGAAATACGGACGTTGTTGCAACCCATCATGCACCTATATTCATTGTTTTCAGCAGGCTGCAGATGAGGAGTTCAGTAATAACTAAAGAGCTTTGTAAACGATGCAGGCAGTGACCATTTTATGACTGTGCTGTATGAGTTGCTACATCTAACCGCTAACTGAAGGTCTTGTTTCAGCCACTTGTTATTTAATCCAAAAAACAATCCACAGAAAAGGTACACAAACCATGAATGTATTATTGACATTCCCTCTGGTCAGCTCTACCTTCTTGTCCTTTCTTGTTGGACTGAGAACAGACTGGATGCCATAGTGACTCGCTATCAACTACCCAGGCACAAGTGCTAGCTTGTTAGCATGCTCATTCCAATAGATATCTCTGCAGCACAATACATTGACATCTTTGACACTGTAACTTCTTCACGTTCTGTTGAAAACGTTCATTTTTGAATGTCTCAAAACTATAATTATGGCCAGATGTTACAAATTGCACCTTTTAACTATTGACGTTCTGAAAGTGTCAACAAGCGAACTTATTGCACTCGGCTGCTGCTTCCTAGTAAATTATTTGAGTAAGACCAAAAAGAAAAAAAAGTGCCTATATTTTGCTGTATCATTAGTCTTTGGTGAAGCGTAGCCAGTCTTTTGAGTGCTATTTAACATTGTCGACACAAGCAAAACCAGCAAAACAGATGGAGAAAACACAGCACGTCAAAGCTTGAAAAGCATGTTCTTTAACATGCTTTTCAAGTTCACCGAGACAAAGAAGGTGAGGAAACCTGTTCAAGAAGGACCCATATGGCTTATTTATTCGTGTGTGTGTGTGTGTGTGTGTGTGTGTGTGTGTGTGTGTGTGTGTGTTATATGTTATCTGTGCCTCTCTTACTCACTCTGAGATCCTCTTGCCCAGTTCGCGGCTGGCGGGGTGCGAGTTGGCAGTGAAGATGACCAGGCCGCCCTTGGTGTGGTCCATGTCTCCGGGGGCACGGGTGCTGCTCTCCCCGCACTCAGGCAGTGGATCCCTGGGCACCCACGCTGCGCTGAGCCCTTCCTGCAGTGGAGAATGGGTCAATTGGTCAACACTCGAAACTCGAGTAGAGAAGGAACAGGAAACGGGTCTCAACTAGTCCCTGAAGAGCTTTTGTTTTAGTTTTTTTCATAAAAAGCAGCTTTTTCAGATAAAAGCATAATTAGTACTTAAATACCTGTTTCCTCATACCACAAAATCACGAGAGTTAACAGGAGTATGAAAATACTACACCAACTGAAGCTCTAATGAAGGTGTTCTCCATCCTTCTTGGCTTTGTTGGAGTAACAAACAAGCACAAACTGAGGCATAAAGTTCTTTAAGAAGAGTAAATTCAGAGTAACTCAGAATGTGACTCATAGGACTTCATCATCAATTTGCTGCATACAGCAAGGAGGAATTCTCTATTTTTGCCACACACTGCTGTAGCTATATTGAACTAAACGCAAAGGTCCAAGAACGTCTCAATCTTTGAAGAAGCTTTGTGTTGTTTTTTAAACCAATAGTGGGGTTTTACATTTCCCTACCTAATATAATGCGTGCCTCTTCTTAAACCCTGAGAATGGCTATCCTCTAACGACAAAAACTCTTAAATATCCTGACCAATTGTGCAGAATTTGCAATAGTTTTGATCAATATCCTTAGTTAAAGATGCTTAAAAATGACTGCATAAGCCCACTCAAACCACTTATTTGATAGTTATAGCTATGGTTGGCAATGTCCTGAAAACATTTGTTGAAACTCTCATTGAATGAATTAAATACTTTGACAAAAATAAAAAATAAACACGTTATCTTTGGCTTATGCCAGTCCAACCGAGCTGCCCGTCAACCAACCAACCAACCAACCTACCTGCGTACCTGCGTGCACTCGATGCGCGTTCCCGATGCGCGTTCCCGGAGGACTGCCACAAGCTGCTAGCTTGACAGCTGTGAGTACCAACAACAGCCGTGAAGGTTGTTAACGTTTGTTCGGATATGTTTGCGTCCATGGTGATCATTTAAGGGAGTGGCTTTGGAAGGAGGCCTGAAGGGACGAGCGGTCAGTGTTGATAACTTTGCGACCTGTCGCCACATTTTGCGACTATTGGAGCCGCTAGCTACAATCTTTGGGAAACAGTTGGGCTGGGTTGCTAGGGTGGATACTATTGCTAGTTTCTTCACTAGAAGTGCTTCAACACAGCTTTAACTGTGAACTTCCACCTTCAACAACCTTATCCAAATCTACTTTTCACTTTCACCAGCGTTTCTTTGTATGCATGCTACTTCTCCATTCACAAATTCGTGGCTCTATTTCCTATTTTAGTCCTGACATTTGAGTTTCATTTATTTTAAGTTACTCAAGATCTTAATATACAAGCTACCATAACAGGTAAAGTTGTTGGTGCTTAACAGAGCAAATAAAAGGCTGGGCTGCAAACCATGTGACCTGTTTTACTGGGGGCTCAATGACAACAGTCCCACTCGTGATTGTAAACAGACGCTGTTCTCTATCAACACAGTCACGACTGTAGCGTCACATGCTGCTAAGCTAGCTGGACTCACGGGACTCGGCCGGTCACGTTGCTGTCGGACTGTTCGAGAACGAGAGTTCAGCTGCAGTTGCAATGCCCATTATATAAAAAGCAAAACGTCTATGAGCTTAGTGTTAAAGTAACGTCAGCTGATATGAAACGTCTGGCTCTAGTATCATGAGATAACGTTAGCTAACGGTAACACACGAGTAGTAACGCGATAGCTCGCTAGGAATAATCTTGCAAAGCTCCTGAGTACGCGCATTGATTTGTAGAGCAAGTCTATATTAACAATATATATTAAAGAGCATTAAATGAAACAAAGAACAATAATACTCACCAGTTTGCGTGTTAGGTTCGGTTACAATCTGCAACCAACAGTATTTGAATATACAAGCCTCCTGCTCTTCTCAACCTGTTCCCTCTCAGTCCGACTGCTTGCGATATTTTGATGGACGTGCAGCTCGACCAATCACAGGCAGGGAAATGGAAAAGGGGCGATTTCGAGATGCATTCAAGTGCTCTTTATAAACCCGTACATAAATTATATTTTTCACAGTGAAGAATTCAGTATCGTAAGTACAGATTTAATTCAGGTCCAATGCAATCACTTCATTTTTATTTTACACTTATTTATGTTAAGTTATTTCCCCCCCCGCTCAAAGTTAAAAAACTAAATCTAAATCCAAATGACCAACAACATCCATGGTCACATGGCGGTTTGTTTATTTACGCAATTTCTGAAGATTTTGAACTCAACCTCCTGATGTTTCAAAAAGTGAAAAGGCCCAATTTGCTACAAATTGTTTTCTTTATTATGTAATTGTACTCTCTTTTCTTGTATTCTAAAATATGTTAATGCCGATGTGCTGACTGTGATATAGCAAATAATACTTGGTATAACAATATACAATGCATATTTCAATCACTAGTTTACATTAAAATGTTCACAAAAACACGTGTTTTTTCTACTTTTCATGTCTCTTTAACAACAAAGTCTTACACATTAAAAGCTGCTCTGAAAGGTGCATGCTTTGTGACAGGCCACTTGAGGGCAGTGTTTATTTCTGGATGCTTCACGAAGCATCCCCACCTCGGCTCTTGTTAAATAAAGTGACAATCAAGTTTCAAATAAACATGGTTTCATCTGTATTGTTCGCCCGATGTATTACTATTTCCTTTAACTGCACACTTAACGACTATTTTAATCCCTTATTGATTAGATACCAACATGTAGTCGGAGTGAATCACTTCAGAAGGAGGTGCTCTTGATGTGAAATGGAAATAGGTGGTATGAGAATGTTACATTCAATGTATGCATATACAGTGAATGTATACATGCATCTGAGCAGATCATCGTCTTCTTTTATCTGCGGCCAAAGATTAAAGTTGCACTTGCATTTAAAGCATTGCAGGTTGTCGTGTTTGCTTTATCTCAAACAGTCCCATCCTTGCATGTGCACATGTCATGCACTCATTTTCTTTTAAAAACCCACAGAAAGCACCATACTGGTAAGGAATTTCACTCCCCCTAATGCCAATACAACACAGATAGAGAGAAAGACAACAGGACTCATTTTGAGTGTAATAAAAGGGCTCATGAATCCACAGTTTCCCCCCTTGGACATATATTGAGTCGTGTCTCGAACAAACTGTTTCCTGTCTTAACAATGCCTAAAGAAAGACTGTAAGAGAGAGGGAAAGGGTGGTGGGGTGGTGCAGGTAAACTCTCCAAATTAAGCGTCGACATATCAAGTGTATCACATTGAACATGGGCAAGTGAGCTGCTTTCGCATTAACGGAGACGGATTTATAAATACGCTCTCACTACCATATGGGCT